>NW_027266822.1:0-50916 GCF_046630445.1 Rutidosis leptorrhynchoides
TAATTCATTAATCTCCCACATTTTTGACATTCACTATTGATACCATTGTACCATGTGTATAATAGTTATGATATTTCATTCACGATTGACAATATTGTACCATTTGTACGATCGTAATGTCATTTTTTCACCATTCCCACACATTATTGACATTACGATTGGCAACATTGTACCAATTGTACAATAGTAATGTCATTTTCTCACCAATCCCACACATTATTGACATTCAAGATTGAAAATCGTTATGCCATTTGTGCAATGGTTATGTTATTTCTTTCAAGGTTGACAACATTGTACCATTTATACAATATTTTTCTCCAATCCCATACATAATTGACATTCATGACTAACACCATTGTACCATTTTGTACTATAATAATGATTTTTCTCCAATCCAAGACATAATTGACATTTAAGACAGACACCATTATACCATTTACAATAATAATGTCATTTCTTTCACAAATCCCACACATCATTAACATTCACGATTGACACCATTGTATCATTTGTACAATAGTTGTGATATTTCATTCATGATTGACAACATTTTACCATTTGTACAATAGTAATGTCATTTTTTCACGAGTCCCACACATTATTGACATTAACGATTGACACCATTTTACCAATTGTACAATAGTAATGATATTTTGTTTGAAGATTGACACAATTGTACCATTTGTATAATAGTAATGTAATTTTTTCACCAATCCCACACATTATTGACATTCACGATTGACACCATTCTACCATTTGTGCAATAGTTATGATATTTCATTCAAGATTGACATTCATGACTGACACCACCATTTGTACAATAATAATGATATATCATTCAAGATTGCCACCATTGTACCATTCGTATAATAGTAATGTCATTTCTTTCACCAATCCAAGACATAATTGACATTTAAGATTGACACCATTGTACCATTTGTACAATAGTACTATCATTTTCTCACCAATCCCACAAATAATTGACATTAAGATTGACACCATTGTACCATCTATACAACAATAATGTTATTTCTTTCACAAATCCCACACATCATTGACATTCACGATTGACACCATGGTATCATTTGTACAATAGTTGTGATATTTCATTCATGATTGACAACATTGTACCATTTGTACAATAGTAAAGTCATTTTCTCACCAATCCCACACATTATTGACATTCAAGATTGAAAACCATTCTGCCATTTCTGCAATAGTTATGTTATTTCTTTTAAGGTTGACAACATTGTACCATTTATACAATATTTTTCTCTAATCCCATACATAATTGACTTTCATGACTGACATCATTGTACCATTTGAAATATAATAATGATATTCCATTCTAGATTGACACCATTGTACCATTTGTATAATAGTAGTGTTATTTCTTTCACCAATCCAAGACATAATTGACATTTAATATTGACACCATTGTACCATTTGTATAATAGTTGTGATATTTCATTCATGATTGACAACATTGTACCATTTGTACAATAGTAATGTCATTTTTTCACCAGTCCCACACATTATTGACATTAACGTTTGACATGAATTTACCAATTGTACAATAGTAATGATATTTCGTTTCAAGATTGACACCATTGTACCATTTATATAATAGTAATGTAATTTTTTCACCAATCCCACATATTATTGACATTCGTGATTGACACCATTCTACCATTTATGCAATAGTTATGATATTTCATTCAAGATTGACACCTTTGTACCATTTATGACGTAATACTGATATTTCATTCAATATTGACACCATTGTACGATTTGTACAACAGTAATGTCATTTTTTCACCAATCCACACATATTGACATTCACGATCGACACCATCGTACCATTTGTACAGTAGTAATGATATTTAATTCAAGATTGACACCATTGTACCATTTGTATAATAGTGTTGTCTATTTTTCACCAATCCCACACATTGTTGACATTTATCGTTGACACCATCGTACTATTTGTACAATAGATATGGTATTTCCATCATGATTGATACCATTGTACATTTTTTTACAATAGTACTGCCATTTTTTTCACCAATCCTAGACATAATTGACATTCACTATTGACACCATTGTACCATTTGTACAATAGTAACGATATTTCTTTAAGATTGACACCATTCTACCAATTGTATAATAGTGTTGTCATTTTTTTACCAATCCCATACATTATTTACATTCACGACTGCCACCATTGCACCATTTGTACAGTAGTATTGTCATTAATTCAACAATCTCCCACATTATTGACATTCACGATTGACACTGTTGTACCATTTGTACAATAGTTATGATATTTCATTCAAGATTGACACCATTGTAGCATTTGTACAATAGTATTGTCTTTTTTCGCCAATCCCACACATTATTGACATTCATGATTGACCCCATTGTGCCATTTGTACAATAGTAATGATATTCTTTCAAAATTGTAACTATTGCATCATTTGTACAATAGTAATGTTATTTTTCACCAACCCCACACATTATTGTCATTGTCGATTGACACCATTGTATCATATGTACAATAGTAATGTTATTTCATTCAAGATTGACACCATTGCACCATTTGTACATTAGTAATGTCATTTTTTCACCAATCCCACACATTATTGACATTCACGATGACACCATTGTATTATTTGTACAATAGTAATGATATATAATTCAAGATTGACACAATGGCACCATTTGTACAATTGTAATGTCATTTTTTCACCATTCCCACACGTTATTGACATTCACATTTGACACCGTTGTATCATTTGGACAATAGTAATGATATTTCTTTCAGGATTGACACCATTGCACCATTTGTACAATAGTAATGTCATTTTTTCACCTAGCCCACACAATATTGACATTCACGACTGACACCATTTTATCATTTGTACAATAGTAATGTAATGACCGCGTCCAACTTAACTATCGATACATTTTTTCAATTTTTATTTTAAACTCTCTATCGCGTAACAGATTTTAATTGAACCACAACTAAATCGATCGATGGAATTTGATTAGATTATTATTAAGATCGGATGGAATATCGATTAAGTTAACTCGCTAGTAAAAAGAAAAAATAATAATAATAATAATCATTATATGAATTACAATACTGATGAGACGCCCGCATTTCAAACCCTCATGTGGGCCTAGTGCGGGGCCCGTTGGTACCTTCTATCACCTGCGGAAGTTGGGCCCTAGCCATGCCTCATAACCTATACCTGGAGAAAACATTTTATTTGTAGAAAACTGTAAGCTATACGCTTAGTGAGGTTTTATATTGAAAACACTTAATGAACATTTAAATAATAAACAATTGTATTCTCAAGCAATCATAAAATATTTTGTCTTTAGAACTCGTCGTAATATATCGTTATTTTTCATAACACTTACAAAGGAAACTTTCTCGTAAACATCTTTCTCGTAAAACGTGAATTCATACTTTACTTATAATACCTCGATAATATATGAACTTATCGAACCCCTTTCAGTGAAAAAAACTTAGGAAAACTACTATGGGAGACCCACCGTAGTATCCTTAAACTCGGCACCCGTAACCATGGGCGCAATTAAAAAACTTCCGCTACGTGAACTAGGGAAGCCGTACCCTCTGATCAGACCGTCAACTCGGGGCCACATAAGGACCAAGTACTCTGTGGGCGGATTCGGTCGCCACAAAGTCGACCGAACCCTCTGTGAATAAAACATTTTAGTTGGGTTCATCTTTATATATATGTAGAATAAGCAAAACTTGCTTAAAAACCTCGTCGTTATTAAAACGTCTAAACATTACTTTATATGTAATAAGTATAATAGAGCGACCTTGCTTTTAGGGTATTCGAAGGTTTTCTCCAGTTTTCAAAAATATAAAAATAACTACGCCGCATATCTTAAATAATTCATAAACGTCGATAATAATAGAAATTACGGCATAGTAATATATATATATATATATATTTCGTAAAACATTAAGATACTTTTCATAATGAAAAGGAAAGTATCACTCACCGTTCTTTGCGTCTCGTGTCGTTCCTCCTCGCGTAACTTGACGTCGCAATTAATAACCTATCGAAATATCATTAATTAACCTCGTAAATACTAACGCTAAAAAGAAAATTACTCGAATTAATCCTACACGTCACTTCGTCACATAAATTCCTATCTCTCAGTTCAATTACTCTTCCATTATTTTTATTTATTACTTGGCCTAAAGCTTATCTCCTTAATTAAATTGCTTATTATAAGTTACCTATATAAATATCATAAAATTATAGAAAATTCCTATTGGTTGAAAATGATATTCCAAAATTATAAAATAATTTTTCTAGGTTAGAATATGACTCAAAAGAATTTTAGAGACCCTTAGTTATTTTAAAATCATTTTTGACAACTAAATTAATTCAGAATTTATGTAAATTTATTCTGTCGTCAAAAATTCCTAAATCCTTGATATTTTGTAGAAAATAATATTTTTTGGCTTACTATAAAAATTTGGTAGGTTCGGGACCAGTAAAAGTGGTTTTATTTGGTTCGGAATATAAAATAGGTTTGGTTTTGAATGAAATGACCAAAATGATCCTTTTAAAAACTGGCGCGTTGGTATATTTTTGTAAATACTTTATAAACAGGAGGGTATAATGGACTTTACATATAGGTTCGGTTAAATCAAAATCAAACCGAATTGATGAAATATAGTCAAACCGAATCAAATCGAATTAACCCAACAGAACCGGTTAATTACTGTAAAATGACTATAAAACCATTGACTAACTTAATGACCGGAAATCTGACGTTAATATTTTTGTGAATTCATTAAACTTTAAGGGACAAAATCGTAATCTAAGCATAAAATCGATTTTATGGTTTTGCTATATAAACGGACTGGACCGATCGGTCCAATCATTTCTTCTTCTTCCTCTCTTCTTCTCTTCCCCGACTCACGCCGTTCTCTGCCTCCGTCTCCATTCACGCAGTCCGGCGGCCTATCCGGCCAAACCTTGGTCGGGTTTTGCTCCTTTCGATGCATAGATCACGTTTCTAAAGTCGGTTTCTCTCAATTTCTCTTATATTTCGTTTAATTTCGATTTAAAGTCTCGATTGATTATGAACAAAAATTGGGGTTTTTACTTGATTCTTATATATGTTGTTCGTGAGTGTCTTAGGAGTGTTTTGATATGATTTTCATGCCGAATTGACGAGAAAAAGGCGACGAAATCTCACCTCAAAATCTCGATCAATCAAGGTCAACGACGAAATTGATGACATTTCCCGATGATTCCGCAATCGTGGTGATCTCGGCTTGTTGCTGGGTGGTCAGCTCGGTCAGGAGTAGAGCAGGCACGTCCGGTCAACGACGGTCAAAGGCTTCTCTCGGCTGGTCAACCGCAGTCCACGATGGAATTAATGACGTTTCTCAACGTAAATGGAGTCGTCGTCGCCTTGGCTCGCCTCTGGTGCACGAACTCGGTCAAGACTTGGTAAACTCAACTTCAACTCAGTTACAACTCGGCCTCGACTCGGCGGTTTCCGGCCAACAAAACGGTATACCCCTTTTATCAAAAATACTCCCCACTGCCTCTAGTTAAACATATTTTGAATTTGAGAATTTTCTGGAAATTTTTCTTGTTAATGCTTCGTAATCTGTCTCGGCGATGTAATGGTTTGTGTTGAATAATGATTTGTAATGAATTTGGACTGTGATTCTGGACTGTGCTTGCTGAGTATTGGTGATTGTTTAGATCAGTCAGAATATGGAAATGGTCTGCTGGCAGTCTTTTTATAGAATAGGAGAATTGCATGTATATATATGGGGCTTTAGGGCTGCCAAATCACATAGATGTGGCTGGCATGCAGCAGCAGTAGTGGTGACTCAATGGATTGAGGTAGTTTGCTGCCTTACAGATGTAACTATACAGTGTTAATGGCTGGCTGTTGTGTTTGTGTAGGGAAAAGGGTCAAAGACTGCATTTCTCTAGGTTGTGGCAGCTGAAATTGGCAGTTTTGTGGCCTGCCTTGTCTTGATTGACAGGCTGCCTGGGCTGGTTTATAATGCTGGCTGGCTGAGTTGTAGTGTAGACTTGTTTAGATTTTAGGACACTGTTATTTTTATTTAAATCCTTTGCAATATGATGTAACTTGTAACATTAGGCTAATCTATGTAGTGTTTACTTGTTATACAACACTAAGAAGTGTACATAGGATTTAATCTTATATCTTAGAGTTATATACATCAATTGTTATAGAGATTTCTTGTAAACACTACTTTATTTATAACTAGAATTTTATATTATAATTGTATCATTTACTTCTTGCACAATTTTCTTAGCATAGTAATATTCATTAGACGTATATTTGTTAATTACTATCGCACGAATTAATCGAATCTAGTCGTCGATCTAGCGTCGATTCTCGTCGTAAGAATAACTTATATCTAGCGTAGATTGGACTTAAAAGGAAACTAACTTGTCGCTCACGCAATGTATGCGTAAAAATCAAATTCTCCATTTAGCGTAATCACTGAAAAAAAAATCACATGCGTCGAAATCGAATTTAATTTAGCGTAAACCTCGAAGTAAAACACGTGCGTCGAAATTATTATTTTATTAAAAAGACTATCGCCATGTTGACACGGTTACACGTTTATCTAAGCTTGATTTGACGAGTCGTTACAACTGATTAAGAATTTAAAATAAAATGAAGGGTCAAACCGACAATGTAAAATTTTCTGCCCATATATTGTCAGAGTAAAAGAACAGCTCTAATATAAATGGTCTTCTCTCAATCAGAGACAATCAACACCTACGAAGACAAAAACCAAACCTCTCCTAGACTTCTTAAATGCATTATAATAATTCAATATCACATTCTTATACATATATACACTTGCTGCGAGATTATGAACACAGACAAAAACAACAAAGAAAACGCACTGCCACACAGTCAAGAAAATCAGTCCCAATTATAGAGACAAAGAGACCGAAAATTGAAATTCATCAGTCCAGTTCAATTAACTACAAACAAATACAAAGAAGAAAAGGAAACGAAAGAATAAAATTACACAGAGAGAAATCCACCACTGCCTTACCAGAAAACAACTATTCGTTGCCGACCAGAGTGCCTTCGGACGTAACAGAGGAAGCAGAGCCACCCTAATCTGATCGGAAATCCATTTTTTTGTCACCAACCACAGTCACTCTGTTGAGAACAGAGGAAGTTGAACCTTAACCAACGAGAAGTGAGACGAGCAGCCACTGAACGGAGCTCCGGCGAGGTCCCAACCGACACGAACCAAGCCGGATACCAACAAGACGACGAGCGCAGAGAGGAGTGAAGCTAATTTCATCGTCGTCAACGCAAGGAGAAAGAGTGCCGCCATATCGCCGCCGCGCCGAAGACTTCATGTAAGTTTTCCCGTCGATTTACCTACCAAATCAAAGCGATTCTTACTTTAAAACACTTAGAATTAACCCAAAATAACATACTATAAGATTAGAGTGAAAGGACTCGTTTTTAAAAATCGAAAACCGAAACTTCAAGGCCTAGATCCGGCCAAACGGCCGTGATTTTGGAAAATCCAACCCACCATCGTAACCACCTCATCGAAAGCTATTGAACCATGTCGAAATTTCTCGAAAACGGCGACAGAGGAGGGCGGAGCCGCCGCCGGCCGGGGGTTTTTGGGAAATTTCGGCGAGTCTAGAGTGAGAAGATGAACATGAGAGGGAGAGGAGAGAGGGAGAAAAAAATGAATTGTATCCGAACTGAAACCGAGTTTATATAGTCGATTTTTCGTAAAATGAATGTATTGCCCTCAAGTCTTTAAAGTAATTACAAAAATACATTCTGTCTCTGAAATAGTCAAAGGGTAAGACTGTCTTTTCTGTATACCGAACCTGCTTGAAGTCAGTCCGAACCTAGTTTATCTTCCGAACCTAATAAAATCATTTTTACTGGTCCCGAACCTACCAAATTTTACAGTAGGTAAAATAAATTGTCCTGAACATAATTATATAAAATTTGGATTTAATAGAGATCAAATTTATTTTATTTTGATTTCTGAGTTAATTAAGATTAAAAGAAATGATTTGAATGTAAGTAAGTGTTTTAAAAATTATCTAAAGTAATATTTCAGTTTAGAAAATCATGGAAAAATTATAATATATCATTTTAAATGATTTGGAATGATTGAACTAAGAAAATTAATTATAGATTATAATAAAATAAATGATTTTAAGATAAATATTAATATAGAATGAAGTAGATAAATGTTTTAAATTTAAATTAGAATTATTGCGACAAGTATGACGCGTAGAATTTAGTTTGTGTAATTTTTCCAATAAGCATAGGTACGTATGATATTAATAATCGATATTTCGATAGGTCGATAATTTGCAACGTTAATTGGACGGGACGAACCGAAGAGCTAAATAAGGTGAGTGTTACTTTCATTTTCTCTACGAACATATGTTATTGCTTTACGAAATATATATATTACTATGCCATGATTTCTGATTATCTCACTGCTTTATGATTTATTTAAATGTATGACATAGATATGTATTATAGTTTTAAATAACCGGTGAGAACCTTCATAAACCCTAAAAGCAAAGTTTTTGCTTTTAGGATGAATGATTAATGAAAAGCAAGTTTTTGCTTTATTATATGTATTATATAAAATACGAACCCAATAAATGAATGTTTTATTAATGACGGGATCGGTCGACTTCGTGGCGACCCAATCCGTAATGAGTACTTGGTCCTTGCGACCCCATGTTGACGGTCTGATCAGAGGGTACGACTCCCCTAGTATATCTACAATATTAGTTGGAGTTTTTATTTGCGCCCGTGTTGAAGGGTTGATGGTAGACTAGGATACTACAGTAGGTCGCTCCTATTGTCAGTCATCCCGTTATTTTCACTAATGGGGTTCGACGATTTCCAAAAAATGTTTTATGATGATTTCTGTTTTCTGAAATAATGATGCCTTGTTTATTAATGATTTAAAGATGTTTACGATCCAAACATTTTATCTAAATGTTTTCAATGTAAAACCTCACTAAGCATTATAGCTTACCCTTTTCGAAAAATATATGTTCTTTCTCTCCAGGTTGAGTTGGTGACTTGAAAGGCGAAGTTTAGCGATAATCATCATTGTACGATATCGAATAAGGTGGGCTCCGCGGCATTAGGACTCCTTCTCGCTATTTTATAAGTATTGTGATATATATTTAATAATTTGTATTTATATTTTCCGCAAAAGACATTATTGTATAATTATGTGTGTAATCGACTTGATATGGCTAAATGTTATGTTCTAAATAATGGATAATTGAATAAAGTTAAATTAACGAAACGGATGGTCGGCACCGTTTCTGATCGGATGAGGTGGTCGGGAGCGGGGCCCACAAGTAATGATATTTCATTGAAGATTAACACCATTGTACCATTTGTACAATAGAAATGTCATTTTTTTCACCAATCCCACACATTATTGTCATTCACAATTGACACTATTGTATCATTTGTACAATAGTAATGTCATTTCTTTCACCAATCCCACACATTATTGTCATTCACAATTGACACTATTGTATCATTTGTACAATAGTTATGATATTTCATTCAAGATTGACACCATTGTACCATTTGTATAATAGTAATGTCTTTTATTCTCCAATCCACACATAATTGACATTCACGATTGACACCATTGTACCAATTGTATAATGGTAATGATATTTCATTCAAGATTGCACCATTGTACAATTTATACAATAGTAATGTCATTTCTTTCACCAATCCCACACATTATTGACATTTACGATTGACACCATTGTATCATTAGTACAATAGTTATGATATTTCATTAAAGATTGACACCATTGTACCATTTTTATAATAATAATGTCATTTCTTTCACCAATCCCACACATTATTGACATTCACGATTAACATCATAGTACCATTTGTACAATAGCTATGATATTTCATTTAAGATTGACACCATTGTACCATTTGTATAATCTTATTGTCATTTCTTTCACCAATCCCACACATAATTTGTAGGCTCCGCTACCGACCACCTCTTCCGATCGGAAACGGTGCCGACTATCCGTGAGACGCCCGCACTTCGACCCCTCCTGTGGGCCTAATGTGGGGCCCGTTGGTTTGACACGAGGATCATTAATATCAAGTTAATTTTCTCCAATTCCGTTTGGTTATTCTTAAATTTTGATTTTTTTCTATTCGGTGAGAAAATTCTTAAAACTTCGAATTGAGTTCTAATCTTCATATATGTTGTTCAATGGTGTGTTGGGATGATTTCTATGTTAAAATTCGTTCGATTTACCTATAGGAAAGGGTTTAAATTTTATACCTCAATTTCCCGACCACCATGTTTTGAATGTCGGCTGCCGTGCAGGCAAGGTCGTCGGGGTCCCTGTATCCTTTTGTTGCAAAAACTCAGTCAAGACTCGCTCCAAATCATCCAACTCGGTGATGACTCGATTTTGACTCGGTGGTGACTCAATGAATTCCGGCCATCTTAATGGTATCTTCCTTTGACGAAAAATGCTCCTTATAATGTCTAGTATAACATAGTTTGGTTTGGGAGAATTTTGGAAATTTTGTATATTGGCAGTGTGTTGTTCAATTCATTTTTTTCCCGGAAGTTTGTTGTAGTAAGGACTCTGTATGGATTGTATATGGACTGAATTGAGTTGCTCTAAATTGGCTTGAATTTGGGACTGTTGTTGTCCGGTTTGAATGTGTGAGAGAACATGAGTTTGGCTCTATTTGAAATGGTTGATTGCATGAAAATTGTTTGGCTGCTTATGACTGCCCTTTGCTGTGTATATCTTCTGTGGGTTTAGAGACAATTTAGAATGAAAATGTTTTGCTCTTGCAGCCATGAATGGAGAGAAAAATTATGTGTGCAGGTGGCATTTTTGGGCTGCCAGTGATTACACTTGGCTGGTTTGCTGCAGCTGGTGATGTCTCACTGAATTGCTATGTTTGGTTGTCTTCCAGGTGTAAATTGTATAGTGCTAATGGCTAGTTGTTGTGTTTTGTGCGGGGAGAAAGTCAACAAGCTACATTTCTCTAGGTTGGTGGCTGAGATTGGCAATTTTGAGGGCTGCCCAGGCTTGATTGACAGGCTGCCTGGATAGTGCTTGGGGTCTGCCTGCACTAGTGTATGCTGCTGGCCGGCTGGCTGGTTTTGGTACATGTATATATATATATTTTTTTTTTAAATAGTGTAATTGATATATAGTACACAATGTACAATGTAATTTGTTTTCCTAACAAATTGCTACATGAATACTAGAATTCATAATTCAATATGTATATATAAATTGTGAAATCTCCTTGAATAATAATTCTTTTGAATAATTTTTTGTATTCTAAAAAAAATTGTATTTGAAATTGAATTAATTTCCTTCACGAAAAGTTTTCCTCAACATGGAAACGTGTACTAATTGTCGTTTGCCATAGTCGATATTAATCGTTCATCTAACGTCGAAAATAAAAATCACGCGCGTAAAATAAACCTCGAATTTTAATTAGACGTAAACCTCGAGATTAGAACACGTGCGTCAAAATCATTATTTTAATTAAAAACTAACGCCACGTCGACATCGCGTACACACTTATCTAAGCTTGATTTTCTGAGTCGTTACAATCCGTATCTTTAACTTAACCTGATTATCCATTATTTTAAAAAATAATATATTATTAACTCAAGTCGCAGTTAGCCAAGTCAAGTCGATCACACACATAATTATACAAATTATGTCTTTTGCGGAAAACATAATGCATATTATTTAAATATATCACAATACTTATAAGATAGCGTGAAAGAGTCCTAATGTCGCGGAGCCCACCTTATTCGATATCGTATAATATGATTATCGCTAAACTTCTCTTTCCATGTCACTAATTCAACCTGAAGAGAAAGAACATATATTTTTCGAAAAGGGTAAGCTATAATGCTTAGTGAGGTTTTACATTGAAAAACATTTAATTGAAACATTGGTCAAGGTAAAACGATAGGTGTGTTTGGATCGTAAACATCTTAAATCATTTTATCATTAATAAGCTGTGACGCCCGCATTTCGACCCCTCCTGTGGGCCTAGTGCGGAGCCCCGTTGGTACCTTCTACCGTCTGCGAAAACTGGGCCCTAGCCATGCCTCGTAACCTGAACCTGCTTAACCTGGAGAAAATATTTTATTTGTAGAAAACTATAAGCTATAATGCTTAGTGAGGTTTTATATTGGAAACACTTAATGAAACATTTAAATAATAAACAATTGTATTCTCAAACATCATAAAATATTTTGTCTTTAGAACTCGTCGTAATATATCTTTATTTTTCATAACACTTACAAAGGAAACTTTCTCGTAAACATTTTTCTCGTAAAACGTGAATTCATACTTTACTTATAATACCTCGATAATATATGAACTTATCGAACCCCTTTCAGTGAAAAAACTTAGGAAAACTACTATGGGAGACCCACCGTAGTATCCTTAAACTCGGCACCCGTAAACATGGGCGCAATTAAAACTTCCGCTACGTGATCTAGGGAAGCCGTACCCTCTGATCAGACCATCAATCTGGGGCCACATAAGGACCAAGTACTCTCTTTAGATTGGTCGCCACAAAGTCGACCGAATCCCCTCAAATAAAACATTTATATTGGGTTCGTATTTATATACTTATGTATCATAGCCACTTGCTTTTAAACCTCGTCGTTAATAAAACGTCTAAACATTACTTTATATGCGTTAAGTATAATAGAACAAAACTTGCTTTTAAATTCGTCATTAAGAAGCAAATAGAACTTTGCTTAAAGGGTATTTGGAAATTTTCTCCAGATTTCAAAATAATACTTATCTACGCCATAAATTTAAATAAAACTTACACAGCAAGATAATCGAAAACTATGGCATAGTCATATATATATCCCATAAAGCATCAAAATATTCTTTGTAATAAAAATGAAAGTATCACTCACAGTTTCGTAACGTCTCGTGTTGTCCTTCTAGCGTAACGGGACGTCGAAATTTTTCACCTATTGAAATATCGTAATTAGTTTCGCAACTATTACCGCTTAAAATAAAATTACTCGAATTAATCCTACACGTCGTTTCGTCCTAAACATGCTTATCGTTAATTCATTAAGTGTCTTTTAAGTTATTATCATTTTATGACTTAATTGTTCATTGAATTTTACTTGATGGAATGGATGCATACAATTTTATAAAAACATACCTACTGATTGAAAATAATGTTCCCATATCATAAAATAATTTTCCAAGTTAAAATATAGCTCAAAATAATTTTGGTAACACTTTAGTTATTTTTAAACCATTTTTTATAACTACATTAACTCAGAATCAATATAAATTTATTAATATTTTGTAGAAAATAATATTCTTAACTTACTGTAAAAATTCGGTAGGTTCGGGACCCGTAAAATGATTTTATTTGGCTCGGAATATAAAACAGGTTCGGTTTTAGTAAAATGACCAGAATAATCCTTCTTTTAAAACTGACAGTTGGTATTTTTGTAAATACTTTAAAAACAGAAGGTTAAAATTGACTTTAAACGTAGGTGCGGGTGACTTAAAATCAATCCGTTTCAGTTGGATTAAATCAGAACGATTTGAACCGAACAAACCGAAAGAACCGATTCTTTTTACCGTGAAATGACCATTAACCCATTGACTTTCATACAGACCGAAAGACTCACGTTAGTATTTTTGTAATTACGTTAAGATTGAAAGGTTATTTTAGTCTTTTGACAGAAAAATCGATTCGGTTTGGTTGACTATAAAAAGGGACTGGGACCGGTTGGTCCAGTCATTTTTCTTTCCTCTTCTTTTCTCTTCTCAGACGACGCGATTCTCTTCTCGTCGTCTCCCTCTGCCTCAACGGCGACATCGCCGTTTCCGGCCACTACCACCCTCAATCCATATATCAAAATGATCCTCTCAATACAAGGATCATTATTCCTCCATCAATTTCGTCAAATCACGACAGGGTAAGCTTAAATTTTGATTTACAGAATTAGGGTTCTACAACAAATTTGGGGTTTTCGGCTAATTTCTATATATGTTATTCTACGTTGGATTCTAAACGTTTTTATATATGTTTTACTTTAATTTAACAAGAATTTAGGTTCTGATTTTTACTCGAATCCTTTGGGTGTTTTGCGAGGTCCGATTCTGGTTGGGAAAGAGTTACGGGCGTCGAGAGGAAGCTTTTCTACCACAGGAGCGACGTGGAACTCGACCGGATTCGGCTGAGTCAACTCGACCAGTCACTGGGTTGACTCGGTCGAGTTGAGTGGACTGGTCCCCGTACAAGCTAAGTATTCTCCTTAATCTTCCCTGATTAATTAATCCTTTCCGTTAGCCTCCATCTCACAGCGATAGGAATTTTACATTTTGATTCACAGTAAAGGTTCATCTTTTTGAGATTACCTGATTATGCTTGGCTTGGGTTGATTCTGTCTAGAGTTGAGCATGTGGGGTGGGTTATATTTGATGGAATTGATGTACTATGGTCGGACCGGCAATTTTGGGTTAATGTAATCCTGTGATGAGTTGCCCTGTTTGGTTAATTTTTGTGTTAAGAATGTTCTTTGCATGATAAATTGAACTGAGAATTGGTTATCTACATTACCTGTTTAATATATACGGATGAACTGAAATGAGTCTTAGAGATGGACTACTGGCTGGAATTGTGATTAAACTGGTTTAGGAATTAAAGTGTTGGGCTGACTGCCTGCCCTGAAAGTCTCTGTTGAATGCTGTTTGATGATGTTTGGAAGTGTCTAAACCAGTTAGAGTGTAAGTATTGTCTGCTGCTAGTTTCTGGACAGTAATGGTGGTTTGCATGTGTTTTAGTGGGTTTTAGAGGCCTGCCAGCTCACTGAAATGTGGCTGGCATGCAGGCTTCTTTGCAGTGACTCATTATCTGCTGTGTTGGATTGTCTAACAGGTGGATTTATAGTGCTTGCTGACTGATCTTTTGTGTTTTGTGCAGAGAAAGTCAGGGCTGCACTTTCATTTATGTATTTGGCAGTTTTGAGTGGACATTTTAGGGCTGCATAGACTGATTTTGTTGGCTTGCTGATGTGGTGTAATAGTGTAGGCTTACCTTATTTTGAAATCACTACATGTAACATTAGGAAGTTAATGTATGTAAAATTTTACTGTATCATATTGTAAAAACTCCCGGTAAAACTATTATTCCCAATGTCATCTAAAATTTTATCTTATGATTGCACTATTCTTTTGTACAATTCCTTTAGTATAAGTATATTTATTTTGAATGCATTTTGTTATTTATTATTTCACTAATTAGTCGACTCTCAATCTAATCGTCGAATCGTAAATTCTTGTTCGTAAAAATAAACACGTGCGTCGAAATCTATATTTTGCTTAAAAACTAACGCCACGTCGACATTGCGTACACACTTATCTAAGCTCGATTTAACGAGTCGTTACATAAGCATAGCATTGTTAATAGCATTTTTGAAGACAGAAATCATTATAAAACATTTTTAGATATCGTCGAACCCATCAGTGAAAAAAATGGGATGACTGACAATAGGAGCGACCTACTGTAGTATCCTAGTCTACCGTCAATCCTTCAACACGGGCACATATATAACTCCAGCTAATGTTGTAGATATACTAGGGGAGTCGTACCATCTGATCAGACCTTCAACAATGGGGTCACAAGGACCTAGTACTCATTAAGGATTGGGTCGCCACAAAGTCGACCGAATCCCACCGTTAAATGAAACATTCATTTATTGGGTTCGTATTTATATAATATGTATAATAAAGCAAAAACTTGCTTTTCATTAATATTCATCGTATAGCAAAAACTTGCTTTTAAATCATTAAGAAGCAAAGAAAACTTTGCTTTTAGGGTTTATGAAGGTTCTCCCTAATTTTTAAATCTGTATTACATATCTATGCCATATACTTAAATAAATCATAAAGCGATGATATAATCGGAAAATCATTTATATGACATAGTAATATATATTTCTCATAAATCAATAAAATATATTCTTAGAGCAAATCAAAGTAACACTCACATTAAATAGCTCCTCGATTCGCCTCCGTACTAATATCGTCGCAATTTATCAACCTATTGAAATAACGATTATTAATTTCATACGTACTTACGTTTATTGAAAGAAATTACACGAAATTAAATTCTACGCGTCACACTCGTCGTAATAACTCTAATTTAAATTTAAAACATTTATCTATTTCATTCTATATTAATATTTATCTTAAAATCATTTCTTTTATTATAATCTATAATTAATTTCCTTAGTTCAATTATTCAATTAAATATTTTTATAATAGAAAAATATTTTAAAAAAAGTCACATAATATTCCAAAGTGAATTATTACTTTAAATAATTTTTAAAACACTTAGTTACATTTAAATAATTTCTTTTAACCTTAATTAACTCAGAAATCAAAATAAATAAATCTGATCTCCATTAAATCCAACTTTTACATATTTAAGTTCAAGACAATTTATTTTACCTATTGGAAAATTTTGGTAGGTTCGGGACCAGTAAAAATGATTTTATTAGGTTCAAAAGATAAAACTAGGTTCTGGTTATAGAAAAGACAGTCTTACCCTTTGACTATTTCGTAGACAGAAAGTATTTTTGTAATTATTTTAAAGTCTTAAGGAAAAAAATAATCATTTAACAGAAAATCAATTATATTATACGAAAATGGAACCAAAACAGTTCATTCTCTCTTCCGTCTAAACTTTCTCTCATCGGTTCATAATCTCTCTCTAGACTCGCCAGGATTTCCCAGTAACCAATGGCGGTGGACGGCAGCCGGCGGCGGCGCCGCCCTCCTCCGTCGCCGTTTTCGAGAAATTCCGACATGATTTTAAAGGTTTTTGCATGGTGATTACGATAATGGGGTCGATTTGCCTAAAATCACGGTCGTTTGGCCGGATCAGAGCTCTAAAGGTTCGATTTTCATTTTTTAAAAACGACTCCTTTCACTCTAGTTTTAATATATGATGTTCTCTATGGTCTTCTATGTCTAATTATGTGTTTTAATTGAATTTTGCATGAGTAAATCGACAGAAAATTCGCTTACAAAGATTAGTTCACGGCAGCAGAGAGTTTTTCCGCTCTGTTCGTGTGGTGTGAGTTCGTCCAAGCTTGGTCAGAGCTCCACTCGTGGCAGCGATGCTCGTCAGTGGCTGAGGGAAGCTCGTTGGCGTTTGGGTCCCAACACCCTATCGACTCACAGGAAACTATCCAGACTGTTTCAACAACTATGAGCACTCCTAGGTTTGATTTGGTTTCTGTTTCTTAGTTTCTTTTGGAATTGATAGGTTGAAATTTTATAAAGGCATCTCTATAGAATTGATTCGGAGTTTTGGATTGAAGAGATTGCAAATGGTTTGTATATTGGGACGTAATTTCTCGACTGTGGCAGTTTCTCAGAGCGTTTACATTGTTGTGTTTGTGTTCATAATCTCGCAGTAAGTGTCTATATGTATAATAAGGTGATATTGAATTATTGTAATACATTTAAGAAGTCTAGGAGAGGTTTGGTTCTTGTCTGTATAGGTTTCGAAAAATCATATGAATTGATAACAAGTTTACGGCTATAGATTGAATATTGTGTTTGAAAACCTATTCTTTTCTCTTTGACATTGTAGACTTTGCCAAAGATGAATTGGCCGGTACATTTCATGTTTTAAGCTTAGGACAATTGACATTTTCTACACATTCTTTATTATTGCAATTTATATTATGATATTTCTTATCACTAGCGAATTAACTTAATATCAGCCATCGAGATTGGCTATGATCTTGATTATAATCTAATCAAAATTTATCGATTGATTAGTTGTGACAAGATTAATACCTATTACGCGATTAAACGATTCAAAGTCGAAAAAGTTTTTGATAGCTAAGTCGGACGCGGTCTTTACATAATTGACATTCAAGATTGACACCATTGTACCATTTGTACAATAGCAATGTCATATTTTCACCAATCCCACACATTATTGACATTCACGATTGACACCATTGTACCATTTGTACAATAGTTATGATATTTCCATCATGATTGATACCATTTATACAATATTAATGCCATTTTTTCAATCATGATTGATACCATTGTACCATTTATACAATATTAATGCCATTTTTTCTCCAACCCCATACATAATTGACATTCATGACTGACACCATTGTACCATTTGTATAATAATAATGAATATTTCATTTAAGATTGACGCCATTGTACCATTTGTATATATTAATGTCATTTCTTTCACCAATCCCACACACAATTGACATTCAAGACTAACACCATTGTACCATTTGTATAATAGTATTGTCATTTTTTCACCAATGTCACACATTATTGACATTCACGATTGACACCATTGTACCGTTTCTACAATAGTTATTATATTTCATTCAAGATTGACACCATTGTACCATTTGTACAATAGTACTTTCATTTTTTCACTAGTCCCACACATAATTGACATTCACGATTGACACCAATGTAACATTTGTACAATAGTATTTTCATTTTTTCACCAATCCCACACATAATCGACATTCACGATTGACACCATTGTACCATTTTGTACAATAGTAATGATATATTTCATTCAAGACTAACACCATTGTACCATTTGTACAGTAGTAATGTCATCTCTTTCACTAATCCCACACATTATTGACCGATTGACACCATTGTATCATTTGTACAATAGTTATGATATTTCATTTAAGATTGACACCATTGTACCATTTGTGTAATTGTAATGTAATTTTTTCACCAATCCCGCACATTATTGATATTCACGATTGACACCATTGTACCATTTGTACAATAGTAATGATATTTCATTCAAGATTGACACCATTGCACCATAAAATACGCCACGCAGGGCTAAATGGGATTGTTTTAAGGAGAGTCTATTTAGATGGGAGCTCATCCTATGCTAGCCGAGGATGGCTTTGCGCCAGAGTCGGGTTGGATAAAAGGTGCGGGGAGCAATGAATGGTGATACCGGTCGAGGAGCGGATTTTCCCGCAGCTTGGGGCGTCCACAGTTTCATCTGGTTCTTCGACCTTTAGGATGTTGGCGTCCGAGTTTGTTGATTCCATTGCTCGCGTGAGAGACTTGGATTTCGTTCTGGCGTTGCTGCGGTTGATGAGTGCTTTCCCGAAATCGGTGCAGTTCATGGTGATGCTTCCTATTAGCATATACCCTATCGTAAGAAACGGCATATGCCACCCAACGGGCTTACGGCATGCCCCCAGGCGGTAACGAGTATTGAGCCAGAGATCTTATGCTCCTTTTGCTGGGGAAGCTAATCAGGAGCCAAGCCGAGCAGTTGCTCAGGCGGTTGCCCGGCCGTTTCTTTTCGCCCTATGGGCTTCATTGTGCTCGGATGGCACTTTTTTATTGTGGCTATGGAGCCCTTCATGGTGGCAGCTGCTCCCGAAATAATGAACTTGAGAGTTCGGATTGAGAAGCGCAGTTTCAACTTCCATTTAGCCATGGCCAGAGCTAAGGAAAATTTTTCACTTTGGGGATAGCAGGCTTCAACCACTAGGAGGATCTCGCCGGCGCAATATGCCTATCTTTTAGCTCGGTGTTCTTTCCTGATGAGCGCTGCATCAACAGCCATGGCGGAGATGGGCAGACAAATAACCAAGGTTCCTCTCCCTCTGGGCTTGCTAAGGAAATAGGAAAGGTTAAATATTGCCACGGTTCTGGAACAGTTTTTCGGCATTTCAGAGTCCCTTCGAGAATCCTCTTGAGAGTGTCAAAGAATGGAAGGCGCTCACGCATGTATCTAGCGGTGAACCCCCATGTCTCTTCAATGCCCATTAATTTTGATATTGTCATTACGGCCCTAATTCCGTCAGGATTGGTTCTGGTTACATACTGGGAGACCATGACGCCAAAAGGTTTTTCGGATTCTACACCTAAGGCGTACTTGGCAAGGTTCAGTTTTATCTGGCCTTCACTAACGGTGGAAATAGATCGTGCCAAACTATACTCACAGCTATTGGCTTGAACATTCTCGACGATGATGCCATCGACATAAGTTTCTAGATAATGGCCAGTCAGAGGTTTAGGGATTTTACTCACTAACCTTTGGTGGATGGTTCTTGCTTTACTGAGGTCGAACGGCATGGCCACATGGCCGAGTAAACCTCGGCTGATGGTGAGAGAGACATTGGGCGCGTCAGACGGCGGCATCAGAACCTCCCCTCGGGTCCAAGATCGAACGTGGTAAACTTCTCGGAACAGGCTGGAAAGATTGAGACTGGCGCCAAGTCTTCCACCGGCTGGGCTGGAGGGATAGGGAGCTCATGAGGCTTACCCAAAGCCATGGTCGAGGATTGTCTGGCACCTCGACATGGAGCCTTCAGTGCCGCGTTAGGATTCGGCTGCACGAGTGAAGTGTGCTACGGCGGGTCAACTAGTATGTTGTGCCCTTTTGACTCTACGACGGCTATATGACCTTTCCTAGCTTCAGCTTAGGCACCTCGAACAGTACCAATACCACCGGATGTAGGAAACTTAAAGGCCTGGTAGAGAAAAGATGCCACAGTGGAGAAGGCTGATATCCCTCTTTTGTCGAAAATTGCATCATATTATGTAGGACCTTGTATGATCAACCAATTGATCATTTGCAGGGCTTTGCGAGCCCTAGTCCCGAGGGTCACAAGGAGCCTGATCCAGCCTCTAACAGGGGTTTCAATCCTATTGGCCGAATAGATCGGCCTCGGTGATGACGACAACCGCGCGTCTGTTAGGCCCATAGCCTGGAACGTGTAGTAGTAGAGAACATCGATAGAGTTGCCGTCGTCTACCAGCACTTTTCTGACCAGCGTGTTAGCTATCATCATCGCGATAACTGGCGGGTCAGAATGCGAGAACTAGATACCATCCATGTCCTTTTCCGAAAAACCTAGGGCGGTGTCGAGCATTGCAGTGCTGACAGCGTCGGCACGAACCTTTCTCTCAACCAGCACCCTAGGGCTGGTTCTTCATATCCAGTAAGCATATATATCGTGCCCCCTCCCTGGAGAAGCTGGGGTTGACTAAGCAGGAGGCCTCAGCTCTGTCGCTGTAGGAGGAGCATGACGTGGAATCGATGAAGGTATGGTTGGTTGCCCATATGTAGTGTTGAAATACACGACATAGCTGATTGGAAGTCCATTATGCATAGCTGTAGGCGGAGCGGCCATGTATTACATGGGCATCCCTAGCATCTGAGGTGGCGAATGCGAAGGATAGCACGACTGTTGGTGAGATTAGAGAATGGTGCGGTCGGGCTCTAGGTCGGAGGGGGCGGCATCCTGCGGTCCATTTTTGCATGGACGCGGCGCTGGACTTCCTCTTCTATCATTCAAGGCGATCAACTCGTGCCGATTCATGGAGCACCTCCATGTGATTGCAGGGAACGAGGCCAAGGTTGTGCCGGTAACGGCCTATAGGCGTTATCACTTTCTGGGCGAGGACAACTTCTTTCTCTGAGGCTACGCATATCATAGGGCAGAGGGATATCAGAATGACGCCGAGAATCCTCTGCTAGCCTTCGTTCTTTGAGTCTGTCGAGAAGCTTACGTACGTCATCAAATGATCCCGGTTCTTCAGGGACGTTACGATTCCTCATTGTTAATCGGAGGTCCTGGTTGGGTCGAAATGACTAGCCAGACTATCTTCAAGGTTGTAGAGTAACTTCTCCCTGTTGAGTCCGGGCGCACCTGGGTAATGGAGCAGGCCATGAAGCCGAAGGCATTGGGTTGCGAGGAGGGCCCGCGTTAGTTGTAGTACGCATACGTCCCCCAGACGAGCTAGAGGACTGACTCAAGTTGTTGTCATGTGCTTTCCCATGTGCATGTATTTCGGGACTTGTGACACTTATGCAAGTATTGTTCTACATCTCGGAAGGAGCGTAAGAAGGCCTCCGGTTACTATTCCGGCGGCGACCATTTCTGGTTCAGGTGGGAGCAGCAAGTGGCGCGGTTTCAGGTTCAGGTTCAGGCTGAACAATGGCAGACCTGATCCTCATACTGGTAGAACATCAGTAGTCAGTCTGGTAGACCTATGAATGAAGTTACCCAAAAAGGTAACTGTAACTTTTGAACCTAGAAAACTCGATGAAGATTGAATGCAGAAATAGGAAACTTTTCATGAACCCCCCACGATCGGCGCCAATGTTTCGTCGCGGAGAGAAACAAGATAGAAGTGGAGAGCACGCACCTTCTTCCGATTAGTCTTCGAGCTAGGTTTGATGACTTAGAACAAAATGGGGGTTGAGAAGTATTTGAGTGAAAAAATGCCCTTAATCTCTTGTGTGTCTCTTACGAATGATATATCTCTTTTCGGGACATCTGAGATGGGTCTTTATATAGGGGAGCTCAATGCTGTGAAAGCGACCTGTGTAGAGTGGGGACCATAGGTCTCCTCGGCTTTGGGCGCTTACAACCTCTTAAGGAGGGCGAGGCCAGCAAAATCTATCCCTCGGGCTCGTGGCCTTGCAAAGTTGACGGAACCACTGCACGTACCTGGCCGGTCATCAGCCGAAGACACCTACAGCTCCACGATCCAAATTACCTAAAAGCTCATGTGCCATCTCAGTGTCAATCGTGAATAAAATATCATTACTATTGTACAAACGGTACAATGGTGTCAATCATGAATGTAAATATTGTGTGCGATTGGGGAAAAATGACATTACTATTGTACAAATGGTACAATGGTGTTAATCACGAATAAACTATCATTGCTAATGTACCAACGGTACAATGTTGTCAAGCTTGAATGTTAATAATGTATGGGATTAGAGAAAAAAAATGACATTACTATTGTGCAAATGGTACAATGGTGTCAATCATGAGTAAAATATCATTACTATTATGCAAATGGTACAATGGTGTCGATCGTGAATGTAATTAATGTGTGAGATTGAAGAAAATAATGACCTTAATATTTTACAAATGGTACAATGGTATCAAGCACGAGTAAAATATCATTACTATTGTGCGCACGATACAATGATGTGAATCGTGAATGTCAATAATGTGTGGGATTGGAGAAAATAATGACATTACAATTGTACAAATGGTAGAATTGTGTCAATCATGAGTAAAATATCGTTACTATTGCACAAATGGTACAATAGTGTCAATCGTGAATGCCAATAATGTGTCGGATTGGAGAAAATAATGACATGACTATTGTGCAAATGGTACAATGGTATCAATCACGAGAAAAATATTATTACTATTGTACAAATGGTACAATGGTGTCTATCGTGAAAGTCAATAATGCATGGGATTGTAGAAAAAAATTGACATTACCATTGCACAAATGGTACAATGGTGTCAATCGTCAATAAAATCAAATTACTACTGTACAAATGGTACAATGGTGTCAATCTTAAATGTCAATAATGTGTAAGGATTGGAGAAAAAATGACATTACTATTGTACAAATGGTATAATGGTGTCTATCGTGAATATCAAACACGTGTGGGATAGGAGAAAAAAATGACATTGCTAATGTTCAAATGGTACAATGGTGTAAATAATGACTAAAATATCATAACTCTTGTACAAATGGTACAATAGTATCAGTCGTGAATGTCAAAATGGTGTCTGATTAGTGAAATAATTGACATGACTATTGTACAAATGGTACAATGGTGTCAATCACAAGTAAAATATCATTCTTATTGTACAAATGGTACAATGTTGTCAATCGTGAATGTCAATAATGTTGGCGAAATAGAGAAAAAATGACATTACTATTATACAATTGATACAATGGTGTCAATCACGAGTACAATATCAATACTATTGCACAAATGGTACAATGGTGTCAATCTTAAATGTCAATAATATGTTGGATTGGAGAAAAAAATGACATTACTCTTGTACAAATGGTACAATGGTGACTATCATGAATGACAATAATGTGTGGGATTGGCAAAAAAAATTGACATTATCATTATACAAATGCTACAATGGTGTAAATCGTGAATAAAATATCATTACAATTGTACAACTGGTACAATAGTGTCAATCGTGCGTGTCAATAATGTGTGGCATTGGGTAAAAAATGACATAACTATTGTAGAAGTTGTACAATGGTGGAAATCACGAGCAAAATATAATTACTATTGTACCAATGGTACTATGGTATCAATCGTGAATGTCAATAATGTTGGAGAATTGGAAAACAAATGACATTACTATTGTACAAATGGTATAATGGTGTCTATCGTGAATTTCAAACACGTGTGGGATAGGAGAAAAAAAATGACATTGCTAATGTTCAGATGGTACAATGGTGTAAATAATGACTAAAATATCATAACTATTGTATAAATGGTACAATGATAGCAGTCGTGAATGTCAAAAATGTGTCTGATTAGTGAAATAATTGACATGACTATTGTACAAATGGTACAATGGTGTCAATCACAAGTAAAATATCATTCTTATTGTACAAATGGTACAATGTTGTCAATCGTGAATGTCAATAATGTTGGCGAAATAGAGAAAAAATGACATTACTATTGTGCAAATGATACAATGGTGTCAATCACGAGTACAATATCAATACTATGGCACAAATGGTACAATGGTGTCAATCTTAAATGTCAATAATATGTTGGATTGGAGAAAAAAATGACATTACTCTTGTACAAATGGTATAATGGTGACTATCATGAATGACAATAATGTGTGGGATTGGCGAAAAAAATTGACATGATCATTATACAAATGCTACAATGGTGTAAATTGTGAATAAAATATCATTACAATTGTACAATTGGTACAATAGTGTCAATCGTGCGTCTCAATAATGTGTGGCATTGGGTAAAAAATGACATAACTATTGTAGAAGTTGTACAATGGTGGAAATCACGAGCAAAATATAATTACTATTGTACCAATGGTACTATGGTATCAATCGTGAATGTCAATAATGTTGGAGAAATGGAAAACAAATGACATTACTATTGTACAAATGATTCGATGATGTCAATCATGAGTAAAATATCAATACTATTGTACAAATGGTACAATGGTGTCAATCTTGAATGTCAATATTGTGTAGGATTGGGGAAAAGAATGACATTACTATTGTACAAATGGTACAATGGTGTCTATCGTGAATGTCAATAATGTGTGGGATTGGACAAAAACATTGATGTTACCATTGTACAAATGATACAATGGTGTCAATCGTGAATAAAATATTATTACTATTGTATAAATTAGTATAATGGTGTCAATCGTGAATGTCAACAATGTTGGGGAATTGGACAAAAAATGACATTACTATTATGCAAATGATACAATGGTGTCAATCATTAGAAAAATATCAATACTATTGTACAAATAGTGTAATGGTGTCAATCTTGAATCTCAATAATGTGTGGGATTGGAGAAAAAAATGACATTACTATTGTGCAAATGGTACAATGGTGACTATCGTGAATTTCGATAATGTGTGCGATAAGAGCAAATAATTGACATTACCATTGTACAAATGGTACAATGGTGAAAATTGTGAATAAAATATCATTCCTATTGTACAACTGGTATAATGATGTCAATCGTGAATGTCAATAATATGTGTGATTGGGTAAAAAGTGACATTACTATTGTAAAAATTGGTACAATAGTGTCTATCTTGAATGACAATAATGTGTGGGATTGGAGAAAAAAATTGACATTACCATTGTACAAATTGTAGATTGGTGTCAATCGTGAAAATAATATTATTACTATTGTCCAAATGGTATAATGGTGTCAACCGTGAATGTCAATAATGTTGGGGAATTGGAGAAAAAAATGACATTACTATTATTCAAATGATTCAATGGTGTCAATCACGAGTAAAATATCAATATTATTGTACAAATGGTGCAATGTTGTCAATCTTGAATCTCAAAAATGTGTGGGATAAGAGAAAAAAATGACATTACTATTGTGCAAATGGTACAATTGTGACTATCGTGAATGTCGATAATGTGTGAGATAAAAGCAAATAATTGACATTAGCATTGTACAAATGGTATAATGGTGTAAATTGTGAATAAAATATCATTACTATTGCACAACTAGTATAATGGTGTCAATCGTGAATGTCAATAATGTGTGTGATTGGGTTAAAAATGACATTACTATTGTAAAAATGGTGGCAATCACGAATGAAATATCATTACTATTGAACCAATGGTACTATGGCATCAATCATTAATGTCAATAATGATTGGGAATTGGAGAATAAAAATGACATTACTATTGTACAAATGATATTATTGTGTCAATCGCAAGTAAAATATCAATACTACTGTACAAAAGGTACAATGGTGTCAGTCTTGAATGTTAATATTGTTTAGGATTGGGGAAAAGAATGACATTACAATTGTACAAATGTATAATAGTGTCTATCTTCAATGACAATAAGGTGTGGGACTAGAAAAAAAAAATTGACATTACCATTGATCAAATGGTACAATGGTGTCTATCGTGAATGCCAATAATGTGTGGGATTGGACAAAAAAATTGTTATTACCATGGTACAAATGGTACAATGGTGTCAATCGTGAATAAAATATTAGTACTATTTGTACAAATGGTATAATGGTCTAAATCGTGAATGTCAACAATAATGGGGCAGTGGAGAAAAAAATGACATTACTATTGTGCAAATGATACAATGGTGTCAATCACGAGTAAAATATCAATACTATTGTACAAATGGTGCAATGGTGTCAATCTTGAATCTCAATAATGTGTGGGATTGGAGAAAAAATGACATTACTATTGTGCAAATGGTACAGTGGAGACTATCGTGAATGTCGATAATGTGTGAGAGAAGAGCAAATAATTGACATTACCATTATACAAACGGTACAATGGTGTAAGTCGTGAATAAAATATCATTATCGTTGTACAAGTGGTACAATGGTGTCAATCGTGAATGTCAATAATGTGTGTGATTGGTTAAAAAATGACATTACTATTGTAAAAATGGTATAATGTTAGCAATTAAGAGCGAAATATCATTACCATTAAACAAATGGTACTGTGGTGTCAATCGTGTATATCAATAATGTTTGGGAACTGGAGAATAAAATTGACATTACTATTGTACAAATGATATAATGGTGGCAATCGCGAGTAAAATATCAATACCATTGTACAAATGGTACAATGGTGTCAATCTTGAATGTCAATATTGTGTAGGATTGGGGAAAAGAATGACATTACTATTGTACAAATGGTACAATGGTATCTATCGTGAATGTCAATAATGTGTGGGATTCGACAAAAAAATTGATATTACCATTGTACAAATGGTACAATGGTGTCATTCGTGAATAAAATATTATTACTATTGTACAAATGGTATAATGGTGTCAATCGTGAATGTCAACAATGTTGGGGCATTGGAGAAAAATAACATTACTACTATGCAAATGATACAATGGTGTTAATCACAAGCAAAATATCAATACTATTGTACAAATGGTGTCAATCTTGAATCTCAATAATGTGTGGGATTTGAGAAAAAAAATGACATTACTATTGTGCAAATGGTACAATGGTGACTATCGTGAATGTCGATAATGTCTGAGAGAAGACCAAATAATTGACATTACCATTGTACAATGGTATAATGGTGTAAATCGTGAATAAAATATCATTACCGCTGTACAGCTGGTACAATGGTGTCAATCGTGAATGTCAATAATGATGGGGCATTGGAGAAAAAAATGACATTACTATTGTACAAATGGTACAATGGTGTCTATCGTGAATGTCAGTCATGTGTGAGATTGAACAAAAAAATTGATATTACCATTGTACAAATAGTAAAATGGTGTCAGTCGTGAATAAAAAATTATTACTATTGTACAAAAGGTATAATGGTGCCAATCGTGAATGTCAACAATGTTGGGGCATTGGAGAAAAAAATGACATTACTATTGTGCAAATGATACAATGGTCTCAATCACGAGTAAAATATCAATATTATTGTATAAATGGTGCAATGGTGTCAATCTTGAATCTCAATAATGTGTGGGGTTGGATAAAAAAATGACATTTCTATCGTGCAAATGGTACAATGGTGACTATCGTGAATGTCGATAATGTGTGCGAGAAGAGAAAATAATTGACATTTCCATTGTACAAACGGTACAATGGTGTAAATCGTGAATAAAATATCATTACCGTTGTACACCTCGTACAATGGTCTCAGTCGTGAATGTCAATAATGTGTGTGATTGGGTAAAAAATGACATTACTATTGTAGAAATGGTATAATGATGGCAATCATGAATGAAATATCATTACTATTAAACCAATGGTGATGTGGTGTCAATCGTGTATATCAATAATGTTTGTGAATTGGAGAATTAAAATGACATTACTATTGTACAAATGATACGATGGTGTCAATCCCGAGTAAAATATCAATAATATTGTACAAATGGTACAATGGTGACAATCTTGAATGTCAATATTGTGTAGGATTGGGGAAAAGAATGACATTACTATTGTACAAATGGTACAATGGTCTTTATCGTGAATGTCAATAATGTGTGGGATTCGACAAAAAAATTGATATTACCATTGTACAAATGGTACAATGGTGTCATTCATGAATAAAATATTATTACTATTTTACAAATGTTATAATAGTGTCAATCGTGAATGTCAACAATGTTGGGGCATTGGAGAAACAAATGACATTACTATTGTGCAAATGATACAATGGTGTTAATCACGAGCAAAATATCAATACTATTGTACAAATGGTGTCAATCTTGAATCTAAAAAATGTGTGGAATTTGAGAAAAAAATGACATTACTATTGTGCAAATGGTACAATGGTGAGTATCATCAATGTCAATAATGTGTGAGATAAGAGCAAATAATTTACATTACCATTGTACAAATGGTACAATGGTGTAAATCGTGAATAAAATATCATTATTGTTGTACAACTGGTACAATGGTGTCAATCGTGAATGTCAATAATGTGTGGGATTAGACAAAAAAATTATATTACCATTGTACAAATGGTACAATGGTGTCAATCAAGAATAAAATATTATTACTATTGTACAAATGGTATAATGGTGTCAATCGTGAATGTCAACAATATTGGGGCAGTGGAGAAAAAAATCACATTACTATTGTGCAAATGATACAATGGTGTCAATCACGAGTAAAATATCAATACTATTGTACAAATGGTGCAATGGTGTCAATCTTGAATCTCAATAATTTGTGGGATTGGAGAAAAAAATGACATTACTATTGTACAAATGGTACAATGGTGACTATCGTGAATGTCGATAATGTGTGACAGAAGACTAGATAATTGACATTACCATTGTACAAATGGTATAATGGTGTAAATTGTGAATAAAATATCATTACTATTGCACAACTAGTATAATGGTGTCAATCGTGAATGTCAATAATGTGTGTGATTGGGTTAAAAATGACATTACTATTGTAAAAATGGTGGCAATCACGAATGAAATATCATTACTATTGAACCAATGGTACTATGGCATCAATCATTAATGTCAATAATGATTGGGAATTGGAGAATAAAAATGACATTACTATTGTACAAATGATATTATTGTGTCAATCGCAAGTAAAATATCAATACTACTGTACAAAAGGTACAATGGTGTCAGTCTTGAATGTTAATATTGTTTAGGATTGGGGAAAAGAATGACATTACAATTGTACAAATGTATAATAGTGTCTATCTTCAATGACAATAAGGTGTGGGACTAGAAAAAAAAAATTGACATTACCATTGATCAAATGGTACAATGGTGTCTATCGTGAATGCCAATAATGTGTGGGATTGGACAAAAAAATTGTTATTACCATGGTACAAATGGTACAATGGTGTCAATCGTGAATAAAATATTAGTACTATTTGTACAAATGGTATAATGGTCTAAATCGTGAATGTCAACAATAATGGGGCAGTGGAGAAAAAAATGACATTACTATTGTGCAAATGATACAATGGTGTCAATCACGAGTAAAATATCAATACTATTGTACAAATGGTGCAATGGTGTCAATCTTGAATCTCAATAATGTGTGGGATTGGAGAAAAAATGACATTACTATTGTGCAAATGGTACAGTGGAGACTATCGTGAATGTCGATAATGTGTGAGAGAAGAGCAAATAATTGACATTACCATTATACAAACGGTACAATGGTGTAAGTCGTGAATAAAATATCATTATCGTTGTACAAGTGGTACAATGGTGTCAATCGTGAATGTCAATAATGTGTGTGATTGGTTAAAAAATGACATTACTATTGTAAAAATGGTATAATGTTAGCAATTAAGAGCGAAATATCATTACCATTAAACAAATGGTACTGTGGTGTCAATCGTGTATATCAATAATGTTTGGGAACTGGAGAATAAAATTGACATTACTATTGTACAAATGATATAATGGTGGCAATCGCGAGTAAAATATCAATACCATTGTACAAATGGTACAATGGTGTCAATCTTGAATGTCAATATTGTGTAGGATTGGGGAAAAGAATGACATTACTATTGTACAAATGGTACAATGGTATCTATCGTGAATGTCAATAATGTGTGGGATTCGACAAAAAAATTGATATTACCATTGTACAAATGGTACAATGGTGTCATTCGTGAATAAAATATTATTACTATTGTACAAATGGTATAATGGTGTCAATCGTGAATGTCAACAATGTTGGGGCATTGGAGAAAAATAACATTACTACTATGCAAATGATACAATGGTGTTAATCACAAGCAAAATATCAATACTATTGTACAAATGGTGTCAATCTTGAATCTCAATAATGTGTGGGATTTGAGAAAAAAAATGACATTACTATTGTGCAAATGGTACAATGGTGACTATCGTGAATGTCGATAATGTCTGAGAGAAGACCAAATAATTGACATTACCATTGTACAATGGTATAATGGTGTAAATCGTGAATAAAATATCATTACCGCTGTACAGCTGGTACAATGGTGTCAATCGTGAATGTCAATAATGATGGGGCATTGGAGAAAAAAATGACATTACTATTGTACAAATGGTACAATGGTGTCTATCGTGAATGTCAGTCATGTGTGAGATTGAACAAAAAAATTGATATTACCATTGTACAAATAGTAAAATGGTGTCAGTCGTGAATAAAAAATTATTACTATTGTACAAAAGGTATAATGGTGCCAATCGTGAATGTCAACAATGTTGGGGCATTGGAGAAAAAAATGACATTACTATTGTGCAAATGATACAATGGTCTCAATCACGAGTAAAATATCAATATTATTGTATAAATGGTGCAATGGTGTCAATCTTGAATCTCAATAATGTGTGGGGTTGGATAAAAAAATGACATTTCTATCGTGCAAATGGTACAATGGTGACTATCGTGAATGTCGATAATGTGTGCGAGAAGAGAAAATAATTGACATTTCCATTGTACAAACGGTACAATGGTGTAAATCGTGAATAAAATATCATTACCGTTGTACACCTCGTACAATGGTCTCAGTCGTGAATGTCAATAATGTGTGTGATTGGGTAAAAAATGACATTACTATTGTAGAAATGGTATAATGATGGCAATCATGAATGAAATATCATTACTATTAAACCAATGGTGATGTGGTGTCAATCGTGTATATCAATAATGTTTGTGAATTGGAGAATTAAAATGACATTACTATTGTACAAATGATACGATGGTGTCAATCCCGAGTAAAATATCAATAATATTGTACAAATGGTACAATGGTGACAATCTTGAATGTCAATATTGTGTAGGATTGGGGAAAAGAATGACATTACTATTGTACAAATGGTACAATGGTCTTTATCGTGAATGTCAATAATGTGTGGGATTCGACAAAAAAATTGATATTACCATTGTACAAATGGTACAATGGTGTCATTCATGAATAAAATATTATTACTATTTTACAAATGTTATAATAGTGTCAATCGTGAATGTCAACAATGTTGGGGCATTGGAGAAACAAATGACATTACTATTGTGCAAATGATACAATGGTGTTAATCACGAGCAAAATATCAATACTATTGTACAAATGGTGTCAATCTTGAATCTAAAAAATGTGTGGAATTTGAGAAAAAAATGACATTACTATTGTGCAAATGGTACAATGGTGAGTATCATCAATGTCAATAATGTGTGAGATAAGAGCAAATAATTTACATTACCATTGTACAAATGGTACAATGGTGTAAATCGTGAATAAAATATCATTATTGTTGTACAACTGGTACAATGGTGTCAATCGTGAATGTCAATAATGTGTGGGATTAGACAAAAAAATTATATTACCATTGTACAAATGGTACAATGGTGTCAATCAAGAATAAAATATTATTACTATTGTACAAATGGTATAATGGTGTCAATCGTGAATGTCAACAATATTGGGGCAGTGGAGAAAAAAATCACATTACTATTGTGCAAATGATACAATGGTGTCAATCACGAGTAAAATATCAATACTATTGTACAAATGGTGCAATGGTGTCAATCTTGAATCTCAATAATTTGTGGGATTGGAGAAAAAAATGACATTACTATTGTACAAATGGTACAATGGTGACTATCGTGAATGTCGATAATGTGTGACAGAAGACTAGATAATTGACATTACCATTGTACAAATGGTACAATGGTGTAAATCGTGAATAAAATATCATTACTGTTGTACAACTGGTACAATAGTGTCAATCGTGAATGTCAATAATGTGTATGATTGGGTAAAAATTGGCATTACTATTGTAAAAATGGTATAATGGTGGCACTCACGAACAAATATCATTACTATTGAACCAATGGTACTATTGTGTCAATCGTGAATGTCAATAATGTTTGAAATGACATTACTATTGTACAAATGATACGATGGTGTCAATCGCGAGGAAAATATCAATACTATTGTACAAATGGTACAATGGTGTCAACCTTGAATGTCAATATTGTGTAGGATTGGAGAAAAGAATGGCATTACCATTGTACAAATGGTACAATGATGTGTATCGTGAATGTCAATAGTGTGTGGGATTGGACAAAAAAATTGATATTACCATTATACAAATGGTACAATGGTGTCAATCATGAATAATATATTATTACTATTGTACAAATGGTATAATGGTTCCAATCGTGAATGTTAACAATGTTGGGGCATTGGAGAGAAAAATGACATTACTATTGTGCAAATGATACAATGGTATCAATCACGAGTAAAATATCAATACCATTGTACAAATGGTGCAACCATGTCAATCTTGAATCTCAATATTATTTAGGATTGGAGAAAATAATGACATTACTATTGTACAAATGTACAATGGTGACTATCTTGAATGACAATAATGTGTGGGATTGGAGAAAAAAATTTGACATTACCATTATACAAATTGTAGATTGGTGTCAATCGTGAAAAAAATATTTTTACTATTGTACAAATGATACAATGGTGTCAATCAAAAATGTCAATAATGTGTGGGATTGGGGAAATAATGTCATTACTGTTGTAAAAATGATACGATTGTGTCTATCGTGAATGTTAATAATGTGTCGGGTTTGAGAAATAAATTGATTTTACTATTGTACAAAGGGTACCATGGTGTCTATTACGAGTAAAATATCATTACTGTTGTACAAATGGTACAATGGTGTCAATCGTGAATCTCAATAATGTTGGGGAATTGGAGAAAAAAATGACAATATTATTATACAAATGATACAATGGTGTCAATCGTGAATAAAATCACATTACTATTGTACAAATGGTACAATGATGTCAATCGTGATTAAAATATTATTACTACTGTACAAATCGTAAAATGGTGTCAATCATTAATGTTTATGATGTATGGGGATTGGAGAAAAAAAATGACATTACTATTATACAAATGATACAATGGTGTTAATGGTGAATTTCAATAATGGGTGGAATTGTAGAAAAAAATAGACATTACTATTTTACAAATGGCACAATGGTCTCAATCGTGAATAAAATATCATGATTTTGTACAATTCGTATAATTATTTTGATCAGCTTCGATAGAACCGAAAATATCCAAAAATCTAAAATTTTCTTAGCCAAAATTGACAATTTAACGAATCTACCGAACTTATACGATATAATCTATTTCCTTTCCTCAGCCCTTATCTTATCCAAGGTTGTCAAGAATGCAGTTCATGGCACGAAACCGTGACATGTCGTGGGAACATAGATTACACGGTGTAATTACACAGTTTAAATTTTTTTTCTTATTATATTATTTATATTTTATAATCTAATATTATAAATACCAACTGTACAACCAAACATAACATTTGTAATTACAACGTAATTACATAGTATTAACCAAACAGCGTAAAAAATATTATTTCATCCGTAATTGCACGGATACATAATTACACCCTAGTAATTACATAGTCGTGTAATTACACGTTGACTTCCAAACAGATCCTTAATGGCAAGACTCAAATCAAACCAAAAAAAATCTTGAAGTTTACTTTTTAAATTTTGTTTTAAAAGCTTTTCAACCCGAAATGACGTCATTTTGGTTAAAAAAAAATCGAAAATCTAAAAAATTTGGTTTGAAGAATGTAGTTTCGGATACGTTCTATGTTCCCGCACGATGTATACCGTTCATACAAAAATCGTTCCTACCAACGTTCATGTACGTTTTGTTTCTAAGAAACGTAGGAACTTACGTTATTAACAACTTTGATCTTATCTATATATACTTCCGGCCATTTTTCAGAATCTAATGAGGCATTAATTAAGCAAACATGGTCATTGAGAGATGCAAACTTGTATAAGTTTCTATGAAATTTCCTATTCTGGATTTATTTCTTTGTCCGATTTCGCACATTTTAGTCTTTTGATGTGAAATTAAATATGACAACCTATAATAGCAACTTTGCCAATACTATAAGTGTCTTCTAGCTTCAACTATCAGACAACAAACAGGAAATCTCCATCATTGGACCTGGAATAAGAAACATATGCATAATTGATTTGATTAAATTTCGCACTCAATAATGTAAAGGGTTTTTTTTTTAATATGTATTACACAAAAATCTATCCAACCAAAAGTCGCTCCCTCAAAGACTCGAATCTATGACCTTTCGAATGAATAAATGGTTTAACCAATGAGTAACGTTCTGATTGGCATATAAAACTTCTTTTTATTCTAGTCATTAAAACTTCTAAATATAAACCTAGTTCATAAATCAAGATTTTATTTTGTTTGTTGACGAACTTAAAAATAATTATTAGTCTATCAGGATAGTGGCCTAATGATTCGTCGATTTATTCCTTTAGGAGGTTAGGATCGACTCATGAGAGCCACGGTGGAGATTTAAGGAAAGAATTTGTGTTATAAAAAAATAAAAAATCATATCCATTATCAAGCAGTTAACTCAAAGAACCATCCCAATGTTCAGATAAATGGGCCAACAGGCCCAATATAGAAAAGGCTAATAGTTTTCCTTTTCCATTGACGTTAACTGCTAACTAACAACAAAACTTAATCCAATTACAGTAAACTAAACCTTCAAAACTCAAAATTTTGTCGTGTCTAAACTCCCAGAACACAATTTAGATTGGAAGCTCACTGAGAACGTTACAGCTTTAGAGAGAGAGAGATTGAGGGATCCATTGAATGTCTTCATAGAAAGGTGGGAGGAGGTTGGTGAAGCCAAAAGCCTTGCTGATTTGAGAATCTTCAAAAAGCTCGCTTGTTGGCAAAGCAATCAGACGAGAGGATTCTAGGTTGAGGTGGTGATTAATTGGTTGTTTATCTAATGGCTTCTTTAACATGGGGCTCTGCGCTTAGGATATCGCTCCTCATCCTCCTCGCTGGAGCTGTTCTATTTGCGTGTTATACACTTCCTGTTGAACAGGTGCCAGTTTTTTCTTTTCCTCTCATCTGGGTGGGAAGATTGATATGTGATCGAGTTTGTTTTGGAAATTTTGGGGTTTCTTTGGTATTGGGATTCGATTAATTTGTTGGGAAAAAATTGTAGGGGATCGGATTGTATCTCTTCAAATTCAAATGTGTTTCTGTCTGGATCCTGCTTGATCGTTTTATGAGCTAAATTTGAAAGTCTGGTGACGGATTTTATTTATTTGTTGTTCAATACGCAAGAGCAATTTAGAAAAGTTGATATTTTTCCATCCGGGCATCTCTTTCAATATGTAATCTTTGCGAATGGTGTTCCTTTTTCTTTTATTCTTTTGCTGACATGTTTGAGCTTTGTTAAATATGGTGACATATACTCTTCCCATTCATTTTATTATTTTTTTGGGGGAAATTTTACAATGTTGATGTTTTATCTTCCAATCAATTGTATATCAGTATATCTAATAATATGCAATGGAATTGGTTCTGATTGTCTGCTTGGCCGCAAGGAACTTTCATTATCATGTTAATGAGGGAATGCAGCTATAGGTCAATTTATAGGTTGCAATTTTATAGAGATGACAGTTATATTATGTGCCTTTCTATTTGATAATATATGGCAGTGTAGAAGCATTGCCCATTTATTTAGCTCCATCTTTTTCCTAGTATTGCAGCAATAAGCCAATAATACTTTCACATTTGTTTCCCATCTTATGCTTCTCCTCTACTAATGAAGCTAATTGCCTCATGCAGATTTTGAAGGACTTTTTGGTATGGGTTGAAAAGGATCTCGGGCCTTGGGGACCCCTTGTATTGTAAGCAACCATCTTTATTTAGAATAAAACGATATAAGTGTCCATGCAAATGCCTTCGTGACTTGGTTATTCGAAAATCCATATATATGCAAACGAATAAGTTTTGATGCTGTTAACATCTATCACAAGCATTGAAAATGTTTGCTAGAATTATTTTTATGGATATTATACTCCTTTTTCTTTCAATGTCATTTATTTTGTTTATGTACAGAGCTGCAGCATACATTCCTCTGACAGTTTTAGCGGTTCCAGCATCAGTGCTAACTGTAAGCCCTTGGTTCCTTTTTATTGCCTGACTAGTGTGAATAAATAATCTCTACAACCTTGTAATATTAGGGCTTTGTTTTTAAAATAAATGCAACTCTAAATAACATAAGCTATGATTCATTCAACAAAATCTGCGAGATGCAAATTTATGTAAAATTGCTGGTCTCTTTATTCCAGCTTGGTGGGGGTTATCTCTTTGGGTTGCCAGTGGCCGTTGTTGCTGATTCCATTGGAGCAACTGTTGGAGCAGGGGCAGCATTCCTTCTTGGCAGAACAGTTAATCGTCTGAACTTTTATAGTATTCTATTTTTGGATCTCACTGTTTTTAATTGCTACTTAATGTTTTTATATCCTTGTCCAGATTGGAAAACCATTTGTTGTTTCCAGGCTGAAAGATTACCCAAAATTCCGTTCAGTTGCCATCGCTATTAACAAATCTGGATTTAAGGTTTTTGACTTTTACATTCCTATATGTCAGAAAGTCGCAACCTTTTTCTATTAGTCGTATCTCTCTATATAAAAGCTAGCTTCTATAATCTCATTGGACAGATTGTTTTGCTGCTTCGGCTAGTACCATTGCTGCCATTTAATATTATGAACTACCTCCTGTCTGTAACTCCTGTTCCAGTGGGGGAATACATGTTGGCTTCTTGGATAGGAATGATGGTACAACTCTTTGCCTGAACATTTATTTCTCAAGGATTGTTTTGAACATGTTCGCTTGCCACAAATTATTCATTATTGTCTATGATCTAACTGACATCCAATCTAATCCATGTTTTCCATTACAGCCAATAACAATCACATTAGTTTATGTGGGGACAACACTCAAGGATCTTTCTGATGTCACTCATGGATGGGGTGAAATTTCAAAAACACGCTTGGTAAGTCATGCGATCTCTTACTGTCAGATTTTGTACAACACATTTGCTTGCTTGCTGTATGCATCAATTCTAGTTTATGAAATGTGATCTCTGTTTTATTTCATCAAGAATAAGATTAGAAATACAAATTACTAGTAGATTTTTTTTATATTGCATTGCTGACCCATGTTTCCTCATGCAGACATTTCTCCTTCTCGGTCTTGTTATATCTGGTAAGTTATGTCAAGTATCTGAATGACTCAAAATAGTTATGTATTTTCTTCAATTTGTTAATTGTGATTGTCTAAAAATTACTTTTCTGGCCTATGCAGTGATCTTAATAATCTGTGTTACCAGAGTTGCCAAGACTGCTTTGGACAAGGCTTTGGCTGAAAACGAGGAGATAGACGTGCTTGAATCCTCACCGGAGCTACTCTGCGTGGTTGAACCCTCTGAGGATATCAACCAGCCTTTGTTAATCAAGATAGACTCCTCCGAAGACGATCATGCAAAATGAATTTTACTAATGGGTAAATGCAGCATTTGCCATGCCGATAGTTTGTATGTACAGTTGAATTATTTTACAAATGTAACCGTTAGACAAGAGATCGTAAATGCTGACTTGCCATTGAAACCGAAATCTTCATGGCTTAGAGAAGTAAATCTATGTGGTTGTCATTTGTAAATATTTTCTTTCATTTTGGAGATCATTAACATTATGTTTTTGTTATTGCAACAGATGAAATTCCTGTTGTGTTCATCTTTAAACATCATTTTAACTTAAATAACAGAACAACTACATGCATAATTAAATTTTTCAAGCGTAATAATATAACGCAAGAGTAAATTGACATCGAGAGAAACATTTAAGTACAAAGTAAGCAACCAAAACGTGACAATGGCAAATTACCCAACAGAACGACTGTTTGTTTATTACAGACATGGAATACAAAATAAATAATCAACAGACTGTTGATTAGTAAAATTAAACCCTTGAAACACACAAACGCTGACAACAATTTTGAAAGAGTTTTAAGTACTCATCCCGTCTTTAAATATATGTCTTTTAGACTTTTTATTTTGTCTCAAAATAGCGATTTTTATACTTAATTTATATCAAAATATGTTAAATTTTTTCTTTTCCATAATCACATTATTCTCTATATCAATAGCTTAAAAAATATGTATTGAGAGACGGAGAGAATATCGTAATACTCAAATTACTTAAGTTTAAGTTTGAGATTTGCACCACCATTCATCCCATTCCTATAACATTTCTGCAAAAACAGCTGACAAATGGAGAAAGAGGACTATAACGAAACCGTATATCGAAATGAAAACAACAAGGCAGTTGCATTGTGTTTCTATGATTGAATCCTCATCCGTTTAAAAGCTTCTCAAAATCTCAACACTAAGACAGGAAGTTGCGAATGTGTTAAATTCTTTTTTTTTTTTTTTTTTAAGTAAAACAGAAGTAAAAAGGATATGAATTGAGAACCCTTATGAGGAAATTGACGAAATTGATATTTAATAAATATTTAATTAATATCTTATTTTATATAGATAATATGAAGATTTTTAATTTTAAATTTGTTCTAATTGCAAATTTAATTGCAAATTTTATTGTCAAATCAACATCCGACACATGTCATTTTATTAACGAATAATAATTTGACATATGTATTTTAGAACTTTGAGTTTAATTAGGTTTCAAGTTACAATTTTAAGTTAATAATATTATTTTTTTTCCTATTCTAATTAGGAAATCAAAAATGGATAATAACATAATGATTCGTAATAAAATTCTACCAATCACTTTTTTCTAATATAATAATTTTATTCCTAATCAATTTTTTATCTATTATTAAAAAATCTTAATAAAATTATAATACACTATATTCTTTTTCTAATTTTCTTATTAAATAATTTTTCCTAATTAAAATTCATTATATTATTTTTTTTATTCCTAATTAAAACGGACATATCTTCTTTTTTCCTATTCAAATAGGCATATTATTAAGAAAATTATTCCTAATCAAATTATAATATATATTATTTTTTTAATTTCTTTATTAATTCCTAATAAAAAGCCACTATATTTTTTTTTCTTATTCTTAATTAAAACAGACATATCTTATTTTTCAAACAATTAATAATTTTTCCTAATTAAAATTCATTTATTCATTTTCCATATTCCTAAAAGCTATATCTTCTTTTTTCCTATTCAAACGGACATATTATTAAAAATATTATTCTTAATCAAAGTATCATATATATTATTTTTTTTTCTAATTTTTTTGAGGATGTCGAGATCTATCACATCAAAAGGGAAGGGTCAGAACCACAAAGCAGTTGCGGAGAAGTATGAATTAAACGCACGAAAAGAGCTAATGCCATAATGCTAGTAAAGGATCCGGCATGAATCTCCCTAAATTCTTGCTTCACCATTGAGGATGTCGAGATTTGTCACCCAACGGAATTTGACTACTCGTCGGGCTCCGGTTACGCCATCCGAATAGTAGTCAGACCCAGTAGGCGACGGATCCAAACACTTCGCTCCAGTTATAGATACCCTTGGCTTCAAGTTCTAGAATTGAGGACGTCATGACCTGCCATGCTACTGAATTTGACCCCTGCCCAGCGCCGAATACGAGACTTGAATAAGGGTCAAATCCAGAGGCTGGAAGCTCCAGACACTTCCCATGGTGATGTTCAACCTCTCCAGCGTCGTGGTTGCCGCAATCTGCCATCCAACATAATTAGACCTTTGCCCAAACCTCGGTGTCGAAACTCAAATAAGAGTCTAACTCCGTTGATGGCAGAACATGACATCTACCCCGGCCCATATGTGATTAGAAGATAATGATCGGCCGAAGTCCGGAAGTACCCAGTAAGAAACAAGCCCGACCATACGGGTCCCTTGGGCAGGCCCCGCTTGATTCTCGACTCAGTTTTTACTAGGAACCCCGGATCTCGAGCAGCCATCACTCGCCTAGCATAACTCCTCTGGAAATTAGCAAGAAGCCGAACTCCAGACTGTCCATCAAAGAACAATGCCCAACAAGCCACACCCCGTAAAGGAGTGCATCACGTTCTCGGCTTCATTCTCAAGGGAACTCCGGAGCGCAAATAATCGTCAGTTGCGGTTCCTTTTCACATCACAGGCATTATGACAAGCCAAAGAGATAGGTAAAGACGTACATGTCCGCAACAATGACTCAGGATCGAAAATTCTCGAGCCCGCAGCTGCTTGGGTCCTGAAAGAAGACTCTATTAATCTAGATCTCGAATCTGCCATCGTCGAGCTGAGAGTCATACCTACATATCTGTAGGGAGCCAGAGGATGATCTTCCTCTATCCTCCTTGTCACAACAATTTGAGGATGCTCTAGTGAGCATCATCGCCAGCGTTAATCCCTCAGAGTTTCATCTAACAAAGACCTATTTGAAGACGGCCTGCCGTATTGACCGAACTGTCATAGAGACATAGTGATACCGAGAAGAAAGAAGAAGCAAAGCCGAGAAGAAAAAGCTTGAAGAAGATCTGAGGTTTAAAGATGGGTTCCTCTCTCTCACTTTCTCTCTCTAATGAAGACGACGACTAAAGCTTCAAGGATAAAAAGAAAAATAATGGTCAAGAAGTCTATTTATAGCAATTACTGGAGACGTGGTGAAATAATGAAAATCAAGAGTCCGAAGACGAAGAGACGCCTCGGTTCAACGAACACTCACCACGTCAGCCAATCATGCACTGACATTCCCTCGCTTCGTGAAAAACCCTTTTTGCCTACCCGAAAACGACCAAGGAAGGACATCTCTTCAGTTGCCTCGTTTATGATAACTGGACAAAGACCATTGATTCTTCAAAAAGCATCTCTAAAGAAATCTTTTTCACATAGTAGAAGACGGACAGACTTCTCCTCGGAGCTGACAAGATAAAAATTCAAAATTCAAAGTCAAGGACTGGTCCTTCCCAAGAGAAGTCGACCGAAGCCGAAGACAAAGACCCTCACACCGACAAAGGCTCGTGGGCAAACCAGTCGGAGCAAGGCCAAGGCCTCTGCAACAAAGGATACGACTCTAGGCTTAACGATACCCACGCGTCCAATAAAAGCCCAAGACGAGTAGTATTTCTTCCATGAGACCGTACTCCCTCCTACAAGAAAGGGAGCAAATGATACGGCGTAGGGGCTTTTAGGTAATTTGGATCGTGGAGTCATAGGTATCTTCGGCTTAGGACTGACTAGGTACATGCAGCGGCTCCGTCCCCTTTGTAAGGCCACAAGCCCGGGGGTACGAACACTGCCAGCCTCGTCCTCCTTAAGAGGTCGTAAGCACCCAAAGCCAAGGGGACCTATGGTCCCCACTCTGCACAAGTCGCTTTCACAAGTACTAAGCATCCAAAGAAATCCTAAAAACTCCCCTATATAAAGACCCATTTCAGATGACCAAAATATATAGAATAATCGTAAGAGATACACAAGAGATTAAGGGCACTTTCTCACTCTAAAAGTCGGACACTTCCTCAATAGATTCGAGAAACTCCACGAGGCCCTCGGCATCGTGGTGAGCCTTGCAAGCCAGCTCCAGGCTGTAGACGCTCAAATACTTCTTAACCCGCATTCTGTTATTAGTCACTCAAACCAGCTCGAAGACTAATCGGAAGAAGGCGCGTGCTCTCTACTCACTATCTCGTTTCGTATCGCGACGAAACAACATTATGATTGTGCGGAATTCACGACTCGAACTCCTCACGAATGAGGGGATGGAATGCTCACTAATTGGATCATGCCCTAATGTACGACGAAATTGATATTTGATAAATATTTAAATTAATACTTTATATAATATACTACATTAATTAAGAAACTAACTCAAAAATGAAAAAGGAAAATTAATTGGACATGGACAGTTGCCCAAAAAAAACTAAAAAGAAAAAATTAAAACCAAACACACTTTAGAACAATAGGAAAAATATTAGTTGATTAATTATTATTCCACATGTCTAAGTTTGATTGGAATGTGTGCACATTTCATTGGAACAAAATATTTTCCACAACTTAAGTCTGATTTTTCTTAAAATCATATGAGTTACCCTCTCTCTTCTTTCTCTCACCTAAAACTCTCTCAACTCAAATAACCCTACTAACTCGTCGCACCCTCTCACCCCTTCTTCTCTTTTCTTCCAATTTATGTGCGACCATTAATTTTGAAGAGTCAATGCCAACATGATTTTGGAGCTGGAGATCAAGTGATTACCGATGATGGTGGTCGGCTGGCTATGTCTTCTGCTGCCGGAGTTAAGAGGGTTCATAGCAAACTCTAAAGGACGATGCAACTGTCAAGATTTCGAATTTTGAATTTTTGAAAAAAGATGCACCGGTTGGAGTTAATATTTTTGAAGCAACCTTCCACAATTCACGACACTGTTGGCAGAGATTTGAATTAGAATTCCAATGAGAAAATTAGCCCTCAATTAATCGAGAAAATTATTAAGGATAATTCAGTGGAAGCTATTTAATCAGGAGGTAACAGACCAACAACTTGGATTTAATTTTCCAAAAGCTGATAATGAGCTAAAATCTTATGAAGCTAAAAATAAGGTAACAGATTTGGAGAAAATTTCGGAAGTGGCGGATTCGCATAATATTTGACCAATTGGAGGTTTAGTCAATCAATCTTCAACTGCAAATTTAGTAACAGTTCCTACATCACTTACCAATTCCAATTGCGTCGTTGCTTCTCGAAACGGTGTTAGTAGTTCCTCGATAAAACCTTGCCGTTCAACCAAATCGACAAAAAGTGTATACAAGACTAAATTCGCAGATGATCTTGATGGGCTCACAGTTGAGAATTTCAAGGAGAATAAATTACCACAAAATCATGTAGCTATCACTTCCGTTGGATTGTATCTTGGTATGATGTTCAAAAGCTCAATTTAAGAAGCCACAACTTCAGATGCCAATTCCCTTGGCTTGCATCCTCCCAAGAATTGTTAGATCTAGTTCCGATGCTGAAATTTTTGTGGCAGCTGTATGGAGTTTTCGAAATTATGGTTGTCGAGTTTTCTTCTCAAATACTAGTTATTGTGGTTCTAGACAGATGCATCAGGTGTGAAGATTGAAGATGAGTATTAGGGGTAAATTTCCTATTAAGTCAGTTTGACCCGTAATGTTTGTGAAACTTTTCAGAAGCTCTTAGTTGTTCTTCAGCTTTTCACTTCAGTCCCTTGTTAAGAACTATTTCGACATCAGCACATGGGCGTGTGCTGGTATAAAATTTCCAGTTATAAGTTTTATGGAGACGACGAGTTCTTATTTACGACACATCCAGTTGATCCGATTACAAGCTTTCAAGAGGAGTGGTAGTTGCAACTTTTAACTATTTTATTGTTTCCGAGCCAATTTATTTGTAATTAATTCCTACTTTTATTAGTCTCCTATCGGATAGTTTGTGTCCGAATTTGGCTTTAGTATTTTGAGACTTTCTGTAATTTGCTCTAGAAGTCCGGTCGTGGACGATGTTTTTTAATCGTACCAACGATTTTTACCTAGTTTGGAGGACTAGGTCTTTCATTCGAGGGCTATTGATTAATTGACACGACTGGACTCAGCCACTAAGTATTTTTAATAATAAATTGTTCCTCCTTTATCAAAAAAAACAATCTTCACTCTATCTTCAAAAGTAACAAAGAAAAAATACCATCGTCCGCCTATCTCCGGTGGCTGTGGGGCCTCCTTTGTTTAATTTCAGTTATTTCGGCCGGCTCTCGTCAACTCCTACTCGTTTTACACTGGATCCTCACCCTCCAGATCTCATGTACCCTTTCCCTACCTATTCTTCGACGAATTTCAACTTGAGATCCGGCGATTGGGCGGCTACCATCGGGTTTGGGTGTTGGCTTTCTCCAAACTCTCTGTACAATCTTGAGATATGGGTAAAGTCTATTCCCTGCCATGTTCGGTGTCTTTCCCAATTTTCGACGTGTGGGGCCGATTCTGGTATGGTGGCTAGTGGTGTTTGGGCGGCGGCCAAAAATCCGTGGCTATCTCATCTCTTTTTGGTCTTCTGTATGATCCGGAAGGCTATTTAAGTCGATTCCTTAATTATTCCGATGACTAGCGGTTGAGTTTCGGCCAATTCGGGTTGTTTGTTGGCCGTGAGGTGTTTGCTTTAGGTTTATCTTATTTGTCTTGCTCAGTCTAGTATATCTCTGTGTATTGAGAGATTTAACTCGCTCCTCAGATGACGACAATTGTGTCGTTGGTGTAGGATTTAAGTGTCTTTCTGTCATTACTTCTTAGTTAGAGATTATAGACTATTTAGCATTGTGATTAATTTTAAATTGCGGATCTGTGTTGGTACACTTGGTTGTTGTCTCCCATTCGATTTGGGTTTTCTCGCATTGTATTGGACTTACTTCCTTTGGACGCAATTTTCCCTTTCAATGATTCGAATTCAATGGAGCTGTGGATCGTTAATGTTTTTATTTTTACACGACAACTTCATAGTATGTTATTATCTTTGTTTAGGCTTAGCTAACTTGTATCGAATTGTAACCTCTTGTACTTCTTTAACAAAATATCAATGAAATTATAACTTTTATTTAAAAAAAAAAGTATAATTTTTCTTTTTTAAGATCAATCTACCGATCCACTACCAAAGTAAACTCTCCCGATATCATGATGTAGAAATGTCCACGCTGGTTTGGCTAGCTATTGACGAGAAATAATCAAAGGCTTTTGGACCACAACCAAAGGGCTTTTCGAGATTAAACACTGTTTGTTTATTACAGACCAAAACATGTAGAAAAACCGATAAAAAAATCAAGTCAAAAAGAAAGCTTCTTCGTTCATTTACCAGACTCTTTCTTCAACAACACACAAACGAAAAGAAAAGGCTTCGAGTTTGCTTTGATTTTACTACTATTCAACAAAGCTGTAAAAGCAATTATCTTTCCCCTCTCTCTCTCTCTCTCTCTCTCTCTATAAAATGGGTCTTTCTCTTAGCAGCAGCAACCATAACAGACGGAGACAAAGTTACCATCATCACAACCACCCACCGCCACCGCCGTATTACTACTACCACCACAACACCGATCCTTCTTTCCTCCCACCGCCACCGCCGCCGCCGCCGTCGTATTCATATCTCCTCCTCCTCCGCCAGTTCCCTCTTATTACAACACCGCCACAGCTTACAGCTACGCAAACCCCATCAATGGTGGCAGGTATAATAACTATGATAATTATTCTAGTCACAACTGGCTACCCTTATCAGGCCCAAGGGTGGGCCCCAATTCGAGCGTTCCCGCTGCTTGTGGACCCCTCCAAAACCCCCATCCGGCGCCTTATGTAGAGCATCAGAGCACTAAGAAGGTCAGGAGTGATGTGAATGTACATAAAAACTCACTTAGGCTTGAAGTTGATGAGCACAACCCCGATCATCTCTTGGTTTCTTTCGTTTTCGATGCCATGTATGATGGAAGGTGAGTCAAATTATGATTGATTGTTCAATCTTTGACTTTGTTTTAGGGGAATTCAGTGTTCGATGTGATTGTTGTGTTGGGTTTTGATTTTGAGGTTACATCATTATCTCTGAGCTGTTAATTTTTTGTTTTACACTCTTCAGATTTGATAGGTGGATGTGTTGCTCGTATCGTATTATGCTCTTGTCCTAAGCTTTATGTGACATTCAGTGAACTTTTTCGCTTTGATTTTTATCTTTCAATGTGCTTGTGTTCGAATGAATCCAGGCAATTGCTGTTGTTTAGAGTCTAAATGTAGCCATTACACTGTAGTCTGGCTTAGCTGAAGTGAATTTTTCACAACTCTTGGAAATCTTGTACTAGTACAATATATTGGGTCAAGTAATAGTTGAAAAAGAACAAGTGAGTTGTAACAATGGGCTTTAGCAATTAGCAGCAAGTGAATATATAAAGTTAGAGGAGTGCTTTGTATTGATTGTTATTTTCGGTTCATCTCTGTGGAATGCTGATGGCTGTTATTAGAACTCCCTGCATAACACCACATATGTCTATAAATTTCTTATAGGAAGCTGAGAGCTGCAGTTTAGTTGTGTGACATATGTTATATTCTCAGCCTCATACATTCTGGCTTTGTTTCTTAAGCCTCAATCTTAGGAACTCTCTAGTTAGATTATGCAGCTTGACTTAGCAATCTGTCTAGTATAAGCATCAATTTCCATGTTTAAATTCTTCCAATTAATGAAATTCAATTAGGAATTTTAGTTTCTCATTGATGGGATCGGCAAATACCACAATTTCAAAAAGTGATGAGACATCATTTTGAACTTTTGATAACCCATGACTATAAGATGAGAATCCTGCTTTTCTATATAACTAATGTAGATTAGAGCAGTCCCGTACGAAACAACTTGGGAAGCAAGATATATAAACTGTCTGATTGGTTTGTTTTTCTATTTTCAGCATTACGATTTTTTACTTTGCCAGAGAAGAATCAGAATGTAAGTTCGTTCCTGAATTTCCCGAAGTCTTAATGCCAGTGAAAATTCCTTTTCTGAAAGGACCCGGACAGAAATTCCGTCAGCCGTCAGGTACAGGAATCGACCTGGGGTTTTTCGAGCTGGACGAGCTCTCAAAACCATCACAAGCAGAAGACGTATTCCCTTTAGTAGTATGTGCCGAAACATGCTACATAGATGACCATCTTACTCAACTTCCTGAGCAAGGCACTTCAACTCAAATGCAGATTACCCAAGCCGTTTAGACAAAAACAACGATGATGTTTTCCAAGTTAGAGTAATAAAACAGATATTATGGATAGAAGGAACCCGATATGAGCTACGTGAGATATACGGATTGGGAGGCTCTGAAGCACAACAATTCGACGACAGCGAGCCAGGAAAGGAGTGTGTAATCTGCATGACTGAACCTAAAGACACCGCTATCCTACCTTGCCGTCACATGGTGAGAATAATCTTTCTTTTGTGTCAATATATCAGTATGTTGTGTACGTTTTTACGTGCAAAAAGCGCATTTTTGACAACTAGTAGTATGTGATGCTGCTTCTAATGAGTCATTGTATGTATTTTTTGGTCAGTGTATGTGCCGTGACTGTGCAAAAGAATTAGAGGATTCAATCAAACAAGTGTCCTATATGCCGTCAACCTATTGGGGAGATTATAGAGATCAAAGTTTAACAGCAGTACTGGTCTATGATCAGGATTATTTTTCTTCATTTCTGTATGAATGAATAAAATAGTATGTATGAGAGTTGCTTTTTGCGTTTTTCTTGATTCTTAATCCTGGCGTGTACATGTGTTTCTTCTTTGTGCATATCACAAACGTTTATCAGCTCTTGTGATGATGTTCTTTATGCTGAGATGATTTTTTAGGTTTACAAGAAAGCCATTATTCTTACTCACAGATGCTCGGTGTTCAATTCATGACCTTTTACTTTTTCTTTACTGTTTTTTATTTGAACAAATCCGTGGCTTCCTTTCTTGTCTTACAACTTTGCAATTGAGTTGTGGATGGATATTCATAAAGGGCAAAACGATGCGTTCCCCTCTTTTAAATATTTTTGACCCATGTATAGACCATAGAGACTTTTCAATTTTAAATTTTTTACTTTAATTACAAATTCAATTGCAAATTTTATTGTTAAATCAAAATTCGACACATGGCATTTTATTAACGAATAGTAATTTGACACATGTATTTTAGAACTTTGAATTTAATGAAATTTCAAATTATAATTTTAAGTCAATGATATTATTTTTTTTCCTATTCTAATTAGGAAATCAAAACATAATAAAAATATAATGATTCTTAATAAAATTTTACCAATTACTTTTCCCTAATATAATAATTTTATTCCTAATCAATTTTCTATCAATTATTTAAAAAAATATTCCTAATAAAATTATAATATACTCTATATATATTTTAAATTTTCTTATTAAATAATTTTTTTCTAATTAAAATTCCTTATATTATTTTTTCCTATTTGTAATTAAAAAGGGCATGTCTTCTTTTTTCCAATTCAAACGTGCATATTATTAAAAAAAAATTATTCCTAATCAAATTATATTATATATTATTTTTTCTAATTTTTTATTAAATTATTATTCCTAATAAAAATTCACTATATTTTTTTTCTATTCTTAATTAAAACAGACGTATCTTATTTTTCAAACAATTAATAATTGTTCCTAATTTCATTATATTCTTTTTTCCTATTCCTAATTAAAATGGACGTATCTTCTTTTATCCTATTCAAAATGACATATTATTAAAAATATTATTCCTAATCAAAGTATAATATATTTTTTCTAATTTTTTTATTAAACTGTTATTTCTAATAAAATTCCGCTATATTTTTTTCCTATTCTCAATTAAAATTGACATATCTTATTTTTCAAACAATACGAACAACTAAATTGATTAGATATAATTATAAATTTTATTATGAAATCAAATCTTGATATGTAAATTTTACGTTTTTCATGTTTATTATTTTTGAAAACAAAATAAATTTTTAATTTTATGATTGTAGATTTTGAAATAAAAATTAAAATATTATAATTGATATAGAGTTAAAAGTATTACATTTTTATTTAATATTTGACATAAATTTAATAATGTTTAACACAAATAATTATTATATAATTTTTTATATGATATATTTAAATTATTAATTTTTAAAGGTACGAACTTTTTGTCCAACAGGCGGATCCACTTACTTTTAAAGAATAATACCCCTAATTGGTCAAATAGTAGACTTGTAGACGAAACAAAGACGTGGTTAAAAATCTTTGTCTTTCTCTCTGAATGCTAATTAAGTTGTTTTAATTAGACAAAACCCAAATATGAGATTGTTTAATTTTAGTATCCAATCTGTGTTTTCACCTTAAATAAGTAATTTCGGAGCGTTTCATGAGTATAGGTAATTAATTAATTAACCTGGGTGTTTGTTGTCAAGAGAGCATGGATGACAGAGATGCGTGATTTTGGTTGCGGATCTGGGTGATTTAAGGTGGCGCAAGGAGGCGTGATGGTGATAAAATAGACCGGTGCGACGATGGTTATGGGTGGAGGGAGAGCTATGGTTGACCGGAGGTTTGAATCCGAACCTTTAATCTTAGATCTGGACTACACAGATTTAAATTTGAAAAAATCCGACACCACCACGATGATCACCTCGTCGAAACGCATCCGTCTTTATAAAATTCGCCGGTATCCGACGACTACCTATGGTGGCGCCGCCATAGGCGGCTGCCGGACCACTGTCGGAATCTGCCGGAATCTGGAAAATTTCCTTCAGTGATAAAGTTTCGGAGATGATGATGTTTCGGTCCTAAAGTTTAAATATGTACATATGGTCCCTAGAATAATGCATTATGGCGACCATCGACGGCGGCGCCACCAACCACGACATTCATCTCGTCGAAACGAGTTCGAGCATAAAAAAAATTTGCAGATTTCGACTACCACCGATGGCGGTGCCGCCAAAAGTGGCGGCTGGACCATCGTCAGTAGTTGTCGGAATCTGGAAATTTTTTCGGAAGGTTGATCATGTTGGCGTGTTATTTTTATGAGTCAGCATGTGATGTGTTACTGTGCAAAATGACGGAAGTTTGTTGCCACATAGACAAAATTTGACGGTAGGTATCAATTTGTTAGTAAAATTAACGGATGGGTAGCAAAATGGTGGCAAAAATTCAAGAGGTAGAATTTTATTAATTTTTTTACTGTTCAAGTAGCAAAAATATTATTATACTCCAATATTACTATAATTTTCATACATTGTGATTCTATGCTCTATAGGTATTATTGGCATATGGGTGTAT
>NW_027266823.1:0-50848 GCF_046630445.1 Rutidosis leptorrhynchoides
AGATGGGCTTTCATCAGAGCTCTCAACCAGTTTTCCAAAGCTAGGATTGAAATGATTTACTTTGTACAAAACAACAATGAAATCTTGACCACCATCCTCAACGATAAATATATCGAAAAATTCACCATCAGTCTGAGCTTTAACAATTCCACTGATATGGTTTTTACCTGATACTTGAACTAAAACTTTCACAGCGTTCAATCTTTCTTTCGACTCCGTTTCAGGACTCAGACAAATATATTTCCCAAATAAATTCAACAGTCTAGCAAAAAAGTCTCTTTTTCAAACATGGAGAGGGATATTAGTTATACGAACTCAGACAAATCTCGCACTAGGAATGTCTCCAATCTGCCATGGTCTCCATAGTGAAAAAACATCACATATATAGCTATAATTACCTCCTTACCACCTAAGGGACGTATGTCCACTTCAATCATACGATCAGTAAACATACTTTTTAGCGTGAGCAAAAAATCCAAATTTCGAAGTTTTCTGATCATACTTCTGGCCAGCCAGTCAGGTATATTGCAATCTTTGTTAAAAACCATTGAAGAGACATTTGGAGTTAGAGAAATTAATTGCATAGGGACATTACCAGAAGGTTTGGTAGTCTCTCTGTTCCCGTCACTGCACCGATTAACCTTCACCCAGTTCTAGTCATAGCTCCAACCAATATTCACTCCTTCTCTAGCTGGGTTAACTTTCAGCATGAAAGTACCGATGCATATCTCATTAAGAATTGAGATAATCTTCTTTTCAACCTCTGGAAACCTTGTCTTCAGAAAACCAAACCTGAGCCCTTTGACATTTCGATTCCTAGTGACAAACAATTGAGTAATCGGTACAAGCTTGTTAAAAGAATGCTTTAACTGCTCTGTGTTTCTATCTAGTGGAAAGTTTTCACAATAGACTGGTAGCTTAGGGCTTTGACAAGTGACACAGAACCCAAGATCTCTACTAAGACCCACATGAATAATTTGATATTCACATCAACAACATAAATAAGTGGAATATGGAAGACGAACCTTTTCGATAAAACTCGCTGGATCACATTGTCCAAGAACCTTAGAATAACTAGAGTGGGGAGTGTGGATGAAGAAATTATTGGAAAATTTAGCACGACATTATAAAACATATTGACATAGGCAAGATCAATACTGAAAATTCTCTACAAAATATTATTAATCATATGCAAGAATATAAACAACAACAATTTAACTCAAAATTGAAACAACATTAGCATATGAACATATAATAAAAACAAAATAAAGAGCTTTAAGGGAAAGAGAGATTGCAAATAGTGGAGGCACGAATATTGGATCACTTTGAGTAAAGCGTATATTAAGTCCCGTACTATTCTTCGACTCACACGGCGTAAAGCATCCTAGGATATAACCACAACGAACTAAGATAATAAGCATAATATTGAATACTAATTCAAGAGAAACTTACAATAGTTAAACTCTCCAATGACCCATGGCAGAAAACATAAGAGGTAGGTTATCTGCCGATCTGTTTTGGTAGTAGGGTTTGTGTTGTGTGTTCGAACTGACCAACCAACTAGGTATTTATAGGCTGAATAGGCTGACTGGAGAGAAAGAGATTTACTTGGAGTGCAGGATAAGACTCCTAAACCTAGATGACTTTTGATTCGTCCCCTCTGATAAGCACGACAACTCATCGTCAATACCCATCTGGATTTTGCGTAGTAAAAAACTGATTCAAATAGTAGATAATTCCTTATCGAATTAGGAGATAAAATCCTACTAATTAAGGTGACAAAAAACAAACTGGCGTGATCCAAAAAGAAGCGAACTGATTATGATCCGCTTCGCGGATCAATTCACTAACCGATACCGAAGGGCGTGTGTGGTGGTGGTGGTGGTGCGCGTGTGTGAAACCTTTTATGCTTTCTTGACAACACAATTTAAACTTGAACCCACTCAAAACTATATATAAATAGCTTAAAGTTCATGTTCTTCTCCAATGTAAGACTCCACACATACACGCATAATCCCATCATTTTCACACTACCATTTCTCATTTTTATTGGACACAAAATGTCAATTGAATGTTCCAATCCTTTACTATATAGTAGAGGCTATCCATACAAACGAGTTTCGAGTTAGTTGAATACCCGAATCCAGATACGCACTCGGTCAAACTATAGTTGACCATGGAGTTTGTATATTTTGTCCAACTATCCACCAAGAAATTGTCACGCGACTTTTGGTAGACACGACAAGAGTAGAGAGTTTAACGAATGAATACCACATCGAAATTCGATAACTTTTACCCTTGAATCGGTCCTAGTAGAATATCGTCAGATATACTTGGAGATTAGGGAATGAGATGTCTTGAACTATCTCGCTTTTTGTGTATACCAAGACAATGGTACCAACACGATATCAATTTTGATATCATTTTAGTTTCTAGATGTGTTCTTTAGACCCTGGACAATTACCTTCATGAGTACTTTTGGAACAATATGACCCATCTATTTTCCTCTAAGCGGCTACACTTATTACTCGTATAGGTGATGCCACTTGCTTTAAGCTAAACTTAAAAATTAACCTGATGTACTGTGAATGCATGCTATATCAAGATATTATATGGCTTGACTATAGGCAATTAGATTGTCGCTTTTTGACATAATAGTTTGTAGCATAGGCTATGTTTTTATATTTAATAAGCAATGCAATAAAATTGTGTATTATATGGTTATAATGAATCATCACTAGATTTGCCATGGTGGAAAGATCAACGGATAAGGATTAAGTCACAAAGATTGCCAAGGTAAAATGTATTGACTAACAAGATTGATTTACAACATTCAAATAAGATCGATGACGTGTAATAATCGAAGACTGAGATTTAAAGAAGTGTTCTCCAAGAAGTAAGGATTTGTAAAAGGAAACAAAGCTACTTCAGAATCATCATAAAAAAATCTTAGTCAGCGCACTTACAAGGAAATAAAATGTGATTCAGTTTCTTGAGGATCAAGCGTACGATTTAATTGGAAAGTAAAGATCATATTGTAAACTAGGAGAAGTACATGATCAAATCGTATTAACTCTATCATCAAGGCTAGAAGTAACGACAAGGCAGAAGAAAGGTTATAAAAGGAGGATGAGTTTCCAGCAGAAATTTTGCACAAACAGCTTACCAGAGAGGATATAGGAAGAGTATTCGAGTATCGACTCCACTCTAGTCTCTGTTTGTTGTCATAGGTTACTCAAAGTTTAAAGGGTTGGGAACGAGAATAACGAGAGTACTAGTCAGTGTTTAGCTAAGTTAAGTAGGAGGTCCTAGAATAGTTTGGGTAGCCTAGGTCTATCATTACTTAGGAGATCTCGTGAGCTAGTAGTTGAGCTGTGCGGGTTATGCACAAAGCTCCTAGGTGATTCAAGAGTTTATCTCCCATTATTGTAAGAAACTTATGTTTGGCCTTTTGCTCGCAGATTAAGTGTTTGTTATCACACCAAACTGCGTCATAAATAAACGAGCAAAGTGTTTACATTGAAATCTCTCGTGTTTATCTCTTGTTATCTTTTAAAGTTATTTAATCTATTTTGTGTCAAACTATCATAATGTTTATATGCTCTAATAGTTCGATTTATTCTAAGTGAGAACTGTTATATCCATCTTATCAAATTTTTGCTATACTGATCAAATCAATATTTGATTCAGGATTATTTACGTATGCACCACCTGTAACAACTGGTCGAGTAGCTACTCGTTGAGGTGTTCCTTTTATCGTTCAAATCAGAACTACACAAACAACGTAATATCTATCATTTGGTTTGTTAGTAAGTCTCTAAACCTCACCACCAGTCTAGAGAGATTTATCATATGTATGTCAGTTACTTGGTTTCAGTTTAACTTTGAATAGTTATAACTGATCAAGTCTCAAAATCCTAAGCACAAACGCATTTATCTTAAAGGAACATTCATCACAAACAATTAATCGTACAAAGTACTCATTAGATTTTTAGATCAATAGATCTATAGATTCCCATATTGCATAATTGTTGCTGACATATCTGATTCAGTATCAACTTAACTTATTCAGTTCTAAAGATTCTGGTTCAGTATCAACTCAACTAAATCAGACCAGAAGAGAAGACACTTGTTCAATAGTGCCTATATGAATCAGTTCAGACGACACTAGTTTAGTATCAGCTTAACTAAACTAATCCATCATCGTATCACGCTAAGTCTCGGTTTTTACTTTCATCCAGAGGAGGGACTTAGGCGTCATCAGTTTACCAAACTAAGGGGCATCAACAGAACGCATGCGAAGCTTTGTAAGTTATGGTTCAGTTCTTACTGAACTATCTCTTCATTGTTTACTGCATTTAGTTTATCTATAGGTTATAAATTGATTGTAAGTACTGGTCTAGTTACTACTGATGAAGTACTTATTTATCTTTCACAATTTATTATACTTTGAGTTATCCTTATATCATTAAGTTATAAACTGTGTTAGTTCATACCGTACTAATGCATTACAGTTCATTATTCTTAGAATTACATTCAAGTTGTTAATTATAACTTGTTTAGTTAGTACTGGTTTGTTATCCGCTGTTATTTAGTATCTAGCTTAAGAATAGGATTCTCATATATGTGTTTATTATTCTTAAGTAGATTGTCTGTGCATCTAATCAATCACTTTGATAAAGTGATTGTTAGATTAGATATATATAAATGATTGTTAGATTAGGTTTAAGTTGTATCTCGTTGAGTTGTCACATTAGGTGACTTAGACGTAAAGAGTTAGGGCTATCAAATTTCATATACTTTAACTCAACGAGTTGATAGAATCATTAAGAGTTCTAAAAACTTCAACCTCGTGTTGCAGGTAGCACTGTTTTTCAATAACAGAATGAGCAAGGGGAATGATGCCCCACAGTGCTCGGTAGAATCACGCACAACTCGATTTTTTCTTTGAACCATGTTCCAGTGATCTCCTATCAACATTAGTAGAGTTTACCGTTGAGTGATCTTAAGATAAAGGCCTCGAACTCATCACTTTGGTTGAACTCATCACAATTTCTCTCTTTAAAGTCTTAGTAAACGGATCCGCAATGTTATTAATAGACTTGACATAATCTAATGTAATAACTGTAGTTGAGAGCATGTGTTTAATGGTTTCATGTCTACGACAAAGATGTCAAAACATACCATTAAATATTTGGTTATGCGTCCTTCCTATTGCTGACTTACTATCACATAGGAATATCGATCTTCAAAGAAATTGTGGAGCCAATTCGGCCTTCTCAGCTTTAGAATCTAGAGCTATGAATTCAACTTCCATAGTCGATCTAGAAATGCACGTATGTCTTTTTCACGGCTTAATCAATCGCACACACGCAAATGCACATATCGCCACAAGTAATATAGTGATAAAAAGAGTGTCGATCCCACGAGAAATTGCGCTACGAGTCACTACTAGCTACTAGTATTTTCCCTGTACAAATTTGATTAGATTATAGACTTGCGAGGGTAACCAATGTAAAAAGCAAGTGAATAAACAAAAGCAAATAAAACAAAGATTGATATTCAGAGTTCATACTCAATTACGCTATAATCTTCACCAATGTTTCAACAAAATTCATACTCAATTACGTCAACTATTCCAATTACCCAATGCTCAATTGTAGTTGATAGTATGTGTCCACGACAATCATCCCTAATCACTTTATTCTAATTCTATATGTCGATGGTATTAGATGATAAAGCAATTGCATTATGTTTATTGATAAAGCTGAGTTCACGAGTCCATTAGTTATATGTCTATACTAACAACAATTAACTTCATCATTCATGTGAATTTGCTAAACATGTGATTTTATATTCAAGTTCTAGTCCTAAACTCACACTGTTGTCTTGCTGGATAATCAATCAATTCACATGGTGATCAATCCTACGATAGAATTAAATGCACGATATAGAAACTTGGAATCCATCAAAATAAAGAGAGTATGAAGCTAAGTACTAAATATCAACTATATCATAGGTTCATCAAACTCTAGAATATGAGTTTAGTTGCTCTTGATAGAAACGAAACAATAACGCAAGAGTTAAGCATGATTACACTTGACGACCACAAAGAGGGAATTTGAATCTTTGGTGTCGATTCGCCTTTTGTCTTGTGTTCGCCTTGAGTTCTTGTAAACTACTCTCTCTGAATATCTCTTCGAACCCTATCTATTTTTCTATTTATATAAAATCCTAAAATAAGTCGAATTAGGCAAACACTTAATCGCACGGAGATAAATATTATTGCCGTCACTGCAGAGGTGCTATTCAATGCCACATGGGTGGCATCGAGTTGAAATTCGGATGTGCTACAGTGTGAAAGTGCTGCAAGGGCGGTAGACGATGACATATGGGCACATAACTTTCTGGAAAAATTGTCCAGGGGCGGCATCAACGTAGCCCATTAGATTGTATGCATTGATTAAACTCTTAAATTGAAGTTTCCAACACATCTAGTTGTTCGAATTGAGCTTTAACGGGCCTGAGGTGCTGCATTGAACGGAATGAGTGAAGACTCATTGGAGTTGGAGGAAGCCTGATTGCTTAAAATGTTCCAAAAAAAAAAAAGAATTTCTCAGAAGTTTTTCAACATTAGTCTGATGGCTCTGATACCATATAAGAATTGTATAAGCTTTGAATTGGATGATTATTACTGATATGGTATATCGTACATTTATATATGAGAGTCTTATTTTACATTGGCAGTTGTATTATCACTTCCTAAGGGTTTGTTTTTTTTCGTTACTTCTTGACTCGTCTTGACTCGACTCACTTCGATTCACTTTGACTCAAAACATAGCTTAACTCATATCAATTAACCATAGTTAAATATATTATATTTTATATCATTAATTACCACTATACATTTAAAATATATTATAATATATATCAACCACATACATCAATCATCCACTACCTACCTACTCTACACTTTTTCATATTATTATAATATATATTTAACCATACATCAATCATCCACTAACTTATCCAATCAACCAAAATCATACTCAATCATTTAAAATCACAATCAAATACAATCGAGTCGAGACGAGTCGAAGCAAAACCAAAAAACCAGACCCTAGAGATTTGATTCCCATACTTTAACTGAATATCATCAAATTTATCATGAGGATATTTGAAATACATGTATACAATTATGATGTTGTGTTATGCTATTGGGATTCACTTGGAGATGGGCCTTAAGCATCATTTGGTAAAACTTATCATATCGATTCTGATAGTTATTCGTGAGCTTACATAATATTTAGATGTGATAGCTAATGAAATTTTTGAAACTTTTATGCTTCATACCTAAAATATACACGAAGCCGATTTTCTTTTGACTAAATAAATCGATCACATGATTACTAAACACATTGTGTTAAATATTTATATAAACATTGAAATTAAAAAATCTTAAAAGTCAGTTATAGATATGGATTCAAGAATTTCTTTCTGTATGAAGTAATTGTGAGTTGATCATTAAATTTCCATAGCTCTTTACAACCTATGACTCTTATGGATTGTTCTGTTCATGTTCCATTGTTCGTTCTAACTATGCTTTGATGGACCGTTCCTACCATATTTCCATCCTTCGATTTGTCCACTACTGAATTATAACACCTAATAGCAACTCATCTGTCTGAGTAGTAACAACACTACTGCAAAATAATTCCAAGATTGTGTTAAAAACAATTATGCCTTGCCACATCACTCACCACCCAAAGTAAGATGATATTTAAAATGCCTTATATGAGTCGCAGCATAAGTCGTTTCACAATCGTCCCAAATGACTGAAAATAATATGATGGAAATTATTAAACCTAATAAAACTTCTACGTAGCGGCATTTATATATGCCTGAAGTTATTATGAGAAAAGATGTTTCAAATGAGCCAACATACAATATCGTATTACGACGGATGAGGTATGACGTCGTATGTCTCATAGACTAAGCTCTATTTGAGACACCCTAATAATACTGCAGTCCGTCTATTTTAAGTTAATAATGAGGTATCTTAAAAAAAAATATTTCTACGTTTTTTGTCATCGAAAAACACAATAAAGCCTTGTATGTCTAGCGTCCTTTTATCCACCAGTGGTTGCAGTTACATTTAAATTTCCGAATTGTTTTAAGATTTGACTTAAATTTTATTTCAAATTCACATATCTTACCTCCCAAAAAACAGTGTTAGAAAAGCTGATGACAGGTGATCAATGGCTCCCACCAAACACTAAATAGTTGAACTTTTTCAATGGAAAAAATGCTTGTCCAATATTGCACTGTTTCTCGTTATTGCTTTTTCTGATAGGCTGCTTTTACCAAAGTCTTCTCATGATTCTTGGAAGATTAATTATAAAATCTTAGTGAAATCGTTTTAGGTAATACTAGTAGAGGGAGAGGACAAACATCTATCTAGCTAGCTATCAAATTATACAATATATAAATGAATGTCTATCTATTTATCTATCTATCTATCTATGTTTCATATTAAAAATTCATAGTTAATTTTTTTTTTTTTTTTTCAATTCACAAAGCAAAAATATCTCAAAAAACATGAGTATATTAGATTGTGTAACAAAAATAATTAGAGATGTAAGATAAAAGCAGAAAATTTCTCCAATTTTTTTTCTCTTTTTAGGTTTTCTCATTTTCTTGCTTGCTATATGTTGGCAAAAATATGTTCGGTACATTTTAACATATGCCCGGTCTATTAATTATCAGGAGTAAAATGTAAACGGACCGGAGGAGATATTCTTGGAACATCCTGGAACATGATTGACTAAGGGTCGGGCTAAGGGTCGGGAGCAGGATTGACTTTGTCCGCTTTGAGACCTCTTATATAGGGTTCCCTTGAAACTTTAAGGTTATTGGCCACCACTTTCACAGGTAACACTACACCATTATTTTTTCAAAATTATATGCGCTCCATCAGTCTTTCCAACCAAAAGACTGTTGGACTAGAAGTGCTCCATGAAATGTGTTGGAGAGTAAATAATATGCTACTAACTCATTAGTCAAATTATGAAATTACGAGAGGATTATTGAACGTAGAGTGAGGTCTTCTATTATAATATTTGAGAATCAATTTGGATTTATCCTCAGATAGTCAACAATGGAGGATCTTACTTGTGGGGAGCTTGATTAAGAAGTATAGGAGCAGCAAAAAAAAATTATACATAATGTCCATAGATCTTGAAAAAGTATATGGTAGAGTCCATGTAACATACTTTTGTAGGCCTGGGCCAAACTGTGTGTCTTTGGTCTACTTATATCTTTTAACTTTAGTGAAGGACATATTAACTCTACACATCCATGATAAAGCCAGGATGCATATTATTTGTGAATGATATCTTCCTGGTTGACAAGAGTAGAGAAGGAGTAAATCTTGGAAATCGAACCGGGGCTCCCAACGCAAGTGAAGCAACAACTCTGTTGGAGTAGAGGCTAATACATCAACCAACACAGTAAAATGCAGAAGATTAAGAAAAATAGAGATTCCAATGAAACGGTAATACTGGAATCAGACCTCTCCTTGTTGAATTTAGTGGAAGTCGAAACCCTGGTTGTTGAAATTGGACCTACTCCAAGAAGATTTCGATGAAACAGTAAAACAAAAACCGGAAAGTTAAATTGCTCTTCTCTTTTCTTCTTCAAAAGAGGAAATTAAAACATTAAATTAATTTTTTTTTCTCTCATTTTGATTAAATTAAAGTGCAGGAAATAAATGGAATAGAATCTCTCTCATTCAAGTTTGTAAGTTCTATAACTATTACAATATATAGAGGAGTTTTTCTTGCTCACCAAGCTTAATTCTAAAATAACCAATTGAAATACAACACTTGTTATTCTTCTACTGGTCCAGGCAATTTGATCAGCCCAAACTCCATTTGTAGTCCTTGCCTTAATAAAGTTAATAAAATGGTCCTGCTCATTGAGAATGGTAAATACCTTGTCCAGATTAAGAAGCCCTTCGAATATTTCTTTTCTCCACTTTGGTCCTAACGTTTCTTCTTCTTCACTCCACGTCCTTAAAGAGGATTTTCTACACCTTCAACTGAACTTTTCTTAACTCCAACATGGCCCCCAAAGTTTCCTGTAGACACAATGAGGTCTTTCTTCTTCTGACGATGTGCAGATTCATCCTTTTCTGCAGAAAACACCATTTTTTCACTAGCAAATCCTGAATCAATTCTTGGGTTGCTTCCACCATATTATTTCACGCCATTCGCTTTCAGATTTATCATGAACACCTTAAGGGAGGTTTTCAAAGAAAACTTTTTCAAAACAGTACCTTATAGTTAAATTTCTTCATTTCTCTATTCTTCCTCAACACTTTCTTGACTTGATGTTTGAACTCATTAAGATCTTGGTATGCAGGCTTCTCGAAACAAGCCAAGCCAACAGTTCCTCCTTTGTTGAAGAAAGCATGCATGCTAATCGTCTTCTTCCTTGTGATTGCATCACATTCCTCCCGCATTGTTACCTGACACTCTTTTTCTTTCTCTTCTTGCTTGTAGGTCCTTAGTTCCACACTTGTAGTCATTGCTTCTTCTAGTATCTCATTTGTACAGTCTTCAACATAAAATAATTTCCTCAACTTCTTTGACTCCCAGTCTTCTGGTGTTGTATTGTAACCATCCTTCTGCAAAATGTTTGAGTTTTCTGGTGATTTAGTATTATTAGCTGGTGTTCCTCCTGGATTTGGTGCAGGTTCATTGCCAATTCTTCCTCCTGGACTTGGTTGTGGTGTTTGGACATCTTCTGTTTCAATAGCAAGTGTTTGAAAAACATGTGTTTCAACATCATGTGTTTCAACATCATCGGCTCCAAATAGATCACTCATTCCTCCTTGACCCTTTAAGAGTAGTATCCCATTCATTTAATCAATTCTAAACTTGTGCACTATAACCATTATGCTCAGATTGCCACTTCTTTTTCCAACATAATCAATATCACAAGACTCATGAAAATGCCTAATACATACCAAATTTCGTCACACATGGAGCCTTTTAAATTCTTCAACACCATTTTAACACAAGTGACATTATGCAGAAACCATGTCTGAGTAGCAAGTACTTCAACATACACAATACATGAACTAGAGGCATTCAAATTCCAAGGTGATCCTATCATGTTTCCATAGCAAGTGATCTCAGGTTCCTTACATGCAATCAGATTTCCAAACTTTGCAACATTTTCACCTCTAAAATCATAGAACCGTTTCTCCCAGCCAAACCATTTTTCATCATCAATTTTCACAACCAAAACCTCTCTTTTAGTATTAGTAAGACACATATAAATTTGATTTGAACAACCTATATTCACCATTCAGTAGCCTACTTCCTTAAACACGTATTCATCATATTCATGCACATCAAGAACATATTTCTCCTTCTATCTCTCAAACCAGAACCAATCATCATGTCTTTTCAAATTAGAATTTCCAGAATCATCATTCACATTCAACATCCAATTTTTCTTAGCAGAAATACTACTCTCACTATATTCAAAGTTTGAAATCATACCTCTAGTAATGAGTAATGGATTCCAATTCTCAAGAGCCTTCTCATTATCATTAATTCCTCCTAAGCTCCATGACTATTGCATTTGAGAATCAACAAGATCCACCATTTGAGCTTGTAGACTATCATAGTTTCCAACAATTTTTAGAAATAAACTCCTTCTTGACAATTTGAGCTCCTCCTTCACATCTCTCATTTTGTGTAAGAACATCAACAACTTCAACAGCAATTGAGATTGAGTTTTTAATTTGCTCCGCCACTTTCTCGTGACTAAAAACTTCGATTTCCAAAGTTTCAGGTTGTATCACATCTTCCACATCGGATTTTTCACGAGAAGAGTCTTCATCCAACTTCTTCATTTACTGGCTTTCTTCTACAGAAGCTCCTCCATTTTCCATCTTGTGGACTTCACCTTCAAACAACAACATTTGTTTTTCCACATCTTGTATCAACCACGAACCTCCATAATTTATTTTGCAAAACCCCACAACATTATAGGAGCTCGAACTCGGCCGATTGGTTGATAGTATGCAATCAATCCTTCATACTCATACCGTTCAATCAATGGAACATGTCAAGAAAAGTACACAGATATAGAAATCGAAGATTAGCCATACCTTCAGGGCATATTTTTGCATAACCTTTGATGAATTGTGCAGCCAAGGATCCAACACATCACCTATTCGACGAAATGCTTCATTGACTTGTTGTTTGTTTGTAGCTTTAATCTCCATTTTTATAGGTCCTCCCAAGATCTCAACCCAAAGCTCTAGATAACACTCTTGGAAATCGAAACGAAGCTCCCAACGTAGGTGAAGCAACAGTTCTGTCAGAGTAGAGGCTAATACATCAACCAACATAGTAAAATGCAGAATATTAAGAAATCAAAGATTCCAATGAAATAGCAATACTGGAATCAGACCTCTCCTTGTTGAACTTAGTCGAAGTCGGAACTCTGCTTGTGGAAATCGGACCTACTCCAAGAAAATTTCGATAAACAATAAAACTAAAACTGGAAAAATAAAATTGCTCTTCTCTTTTCTTCTTCAAAACAGGAAATGAAAACATTGACTTAAATTTTTTTCTCTCATTTTAGTTAAACTAAAGTGCAGGAAATAAATTGGAATGGAATCTCTCATTCAATTTTTTAAGTTCTATAGCTATTACAATATATAGAGGAGTTTTTCTCGCTCACCAATCTTAGATCTAAAATAACTAATTGAAATAAAACACTTGTTATTCTTCTACTGGTACAGGCAATTTGATCAGTCCAAAGCTCCATTTGTAGTCCCCGCTTTAATAAAGTTAATAAACTGGTCCCCGTATTTTGAGAATGGTAAATACCTTGTCCAGATTAAGAAGCCCTTCGAATTTTTCTTTTCTCCACTTTGGTCCTAACGTTTCTTCTTCTTCACTCCACGTCTTTGGAGAGCATTTTCTACAGCTTCAACTTAACTTTTCTTAACTCCAACATGGCCCCCAACATTTCCTACAGACACAGTGAGGCCTTTCTTCTTCTGATGATGTGCAGATTCATCCTTTTCTGCAGAAAACTCCATTTCTTCACTAAAAAATCTTGAATCAATTCTTGGATCGTTTCCACCACATTGTTTCAAGCCATTCACGCTCAGATTTATCATGAACACCTCAAGGGAGGTTTTTAAAGCAAACTTTTCCAAAATAGTACCTTAGAGTTAAATTTCTTCATTTCTCCATTCTTCCTCAACGTTTTCTTCTTCTTCCTAGCATCATTGTTCCTTGACTTGATGTTTGAACTCCTTAAGCACTCATTCAGATCTTGATATGTAGACTTCTCGAAAGAAGCCAAGCCAGTAAATACAAAGTTAGAGCATGTGGAAGGAGTTCTTGGAGTCAAAAGGTTTAAGATTAAGTCTTAATATATACGACGGAGTATACGCATTGCGATTTTAGTGGAAAATGAAAGAGGTAGTCTAGTACCATCTAGTTGGGAGGAGGGGATGTACCAAGATGTTATAGATTCCAATATCTATGAAACAACAAGATGAAGAGACTGACAAGAATGTCACTCATCGCATATAAGCGGGATGGATAAAATGGAGAAAGGCAATTGATAACTGGTGTGATAGACATATCTCAAGTTGACTAAAAGGGAAGTTATATAAAACAACAGTGAGACCGGCTATGCTATATGGGAGTGAATGTTGGCCGATAAAAAAATAACAAGAGCATAAACTTAAGGTTGCAGAGATGTGAATGTTGAGATGGTCGAGTAGACTTACACTAAGAGATAAGGTCCGGAACAAGAGTACTAGAAGCAACTATAAAGTTGCACATATAGGTGAGAAAGACAAGAGAGAGTAGACTTAGGTGGTTTGTGCATGTGAGACGTAGACCTATAGAGATTTCGATAAGGAAGTGTGAGGATATAAATAAGGAATACATACGAGAGGGAGGGGAAGACCTAGACTCGCGTAGAAGGGGATACTTATAAAGAATTTACGATTATTAGATATCATAGGACTTGGGAGAGAAGAGAGTGAAGTGGAGGCATACTATCTATGTAGCATATTCTCTATAAATAATTTGTCAAAATTATATACAGGTTATATTACTATCAGTAGGTTAAATATTTAAGTTGTAGATTAGTGTGATTTTATGTATATTATAATAATTATAGACCATATTCTATGTTATACATATATGTATGCATGTGAGTTACACAGTCACTACACTTAAAAGTTGAGGATTTATAAAGTCGATTCCACACGGTAAAATCAAAGGTTGTTGTTGTATTTTAAAAAGAGATGATAAAGAATAGTGTTCCTATTTATTTATTTTTTTCCTCATGAAAGCTTAATTAGTAATTATATTTACTTTTTAAAATATCAATTTAATATTATCAATTCCAGTACAACAAACCGTAAAAAAATAGTTTCTGTGAAATAAAAATTGAATTGAACCAATATTTTATAGAGAACCGAAGTTGTAATTCGGTAATGATTAGTAGCCGAAGAAAATCAGCCGAATATGGACAAAATAGGGATAAAATTGTAATTCATTTATGTTTTATTACACACAATTTCGTTTTTACCCTCTCACTCACTGTTAGTCGTCAGATTCTTTCTATCACATTCAAATATTTCTCTCTCTCTCATTTAATATGCAACATTTAAACCGATAAATAAATTACTCTCCAGTTAGTCAAACCGATAAATATACCAACAAAGTAAAACACAAGAATTATTAGTAAAAAAATAGTTCAATTGTTCAATTCATAATATTCTAACCAAGCCAAGTAATAAGCCTTCAAAATTATTCTAACCAAGCCAAGTAATAAGCCATGATAAATATAGTAATATACTCTCTCTGTATCACAATACATGATGTTTTATATCTTTAGGTTCATCAAAATAGATATATACGCATCTAGATTTGATATATCTAAAAATACGAAACATCATCCGATACGGAATTATCAATACTTATCATTTTGACAATGTAACATCCTAATATAAGGCGTGTGGTATAAATAAAGTATGTAAAAATGCATCCGGCTACATCAGGGGTGGATCCAGGAATGGAATTCGGGTAGGACCGAGAAAAAAAATAGTTGAAATAAAACATAATTTAAGTACTTTTAGACAAAAATAATGGTTACTGATTGAAAATATACTTACATGTCAAAAATAAAGACGCCTAGTTTTCATGTCACGAAAATCATTCACAATTGATTCTACATCAATAGCTTCGGCAATTTCTTTCTCGATATATACGAGTAAAGAATCAAAGAGGAATTCATCTGCAATTTTGTTACGAAACTTGTTCTTAATAATGTTCATCGCTAAAAAAGATCACTCCGTAGTAGCAGTGGAAAGTGGAAGAGTGAGTATAAGAGTCACTACTCTATATACGAGAGGATAAATCGAAGATTTTCTTGTACTTACCATCCATTTACACAAATCTGAAATGGGGGATAGTTCTTGAAAATCTGGAGATTCTGTCAAATGACCAAAATGCTCAAATTGCACCTTTAATTGCGCCTTCTCATGTCCAGCAAGTCTTGAGGATAATATTTATCCACCAATGTGCAAATATCATCAATTCTAAATGAATTACGCATCTCCTTTGGATCTAAAGCTGAACTAAGAGTAAGTAATTCCATCGCGTGATCATTGAACTTACTATTTAATTCATGTAGTTGAGTATCGACCAAAGCATTAAAAATGTCCACCTTATAATGGTGCTCCATAGTAATATCTTCTTGCTGATGACGAGCCCTTCCTCTTCTTGCAATATAATGCTCATCCAAATTTGGAACAAGTATACTGACAGATTCACAAAAAGTATTCACATTCTTGATTAGACAGCCCATCCTTCATCTCTTAATTCCTGAATCATTGTCTTGGTAGATTTAACTACATCCATTACATTTAGTATATCCTGAGATTTAAGTTGTAAAGTGCGGCACAACAAGTCTGTAATCTCAAGAACTTTCATCACAAGATGTAAAGTGAACACAAATTCATAGGACGTTAATACCTCATATGTTGTATCTGCATCGGCACGTTGAGTTGAAGTAGCTCCATCATCAAAAATGATCATCAAGATTTCACATATTGCACTAAACATATTGATTAAGCTACATACTGATCGCAAATGTGAACTCCACCGTGTATCCCCAGCTCTTTGCAAATTACAAACTTGATTAAGCCATGTTCCACTTTCAAGCTCATCCATAGCAAGCAAATGAGCAATATTCTCAGCATGTGCAGCTTTCAATTGATCACTGCGTTTACAGGAAGCACCAACAATATTAATGATAGAGCTCAACTTTGTAAAGAACTAGTGAATGAGGATAACCTCCTTAGAAGCAGCAACTAGTGCAAGTTGCAAACGATGTGCCATGCAATGGACATAATGAGCGTAGGGACAAATGTTCAAAATTAAAGCTTGCAATCCATTAAACTCTCCTCTCATATTACTTGCACCATCATAGCCTTGCCCTCGGATATTCTGCACATCAAGATTGTGTTGCGAGAGTACAAAACGTATTTCATCTCTTAATATCGATGCAGCAGTGTCTTTCACATGAACAAGCCCAAAAAATCGCTCTTGCACATATCCATTCTTATCGACAAATCTCAAGATAATAGACATTTGTTCTTTTTTTTAGATTCATCTCGTGCTTCATCAACTAGTATGCAATATTTAGCATCCCCAATCTCTTCACGAATAACTTCCTTTACTCTTCTTGACATGGTGTGTAAGATTTGCTTTTGTATCTTAGGTGAATTGTATATAGCATTTTGTGGAGCGTTAGCTATGGACGTTGACACATCTTCATTGTAAGTAGATAGTAAATTAAGTAGAGCCTGAAAATTCCCTTGCCTTTTTGATTCTTTACGCTCATCGTGACCTCGAAAAGCACACCCTTGAAAAGCAAGCCATCTAACTGCATGGACTGCAGCTTTTACTCGAACTCTAGTCTCTTTATCTTTATGAGATGCATGCTTCTCATATCTTCTTCTAAGATGTGCAGACTGATTCATGAGATCACTCAATTTACTTTCAGCAATTCGATGACGGGATGTGTGATCTTTTCCAGTATGTGCTGGGAATGCTTCTTTCCAATTCTTCCAATTTCGAAATCCATCAACAGTGAAAGCATTTGTTCCGGAAGGACCATTTTCCTGATGAAATAAAAAATACGGAAGACAAAATACAGCATCTTTGGTTGGAGAATATTCCAGCCACGTTGGAAATTCCTTATACCATTTCGCTTGAAAACTCCTTCGATGTTCTTTTCCAATTTTCGGATATTCTGCGAGAATGCATTGAAACGGCCCGGCTCTAATATAAGCCCTTCGAACTTCATCTTGCTTATTGAAATCATACTTCCATATTTGTTGTTGTACACCTGGATCACGCACTAAGGAATTGATATCAAAACTATTATTGACATTAGTTGCTTGAGATTTAGGAATTGGAGGAGCACTAGAACTTGGATTCTCAACAGAAGGTGGAGTTTCTACTTTCTGACGCTTAGGATCAGGTTTCTTGAAAAAGTCTAGGATTCCCTTTTCTTTTTGCATCTATAAACAAAAATAATGAACAATAATCGTAATTAGAATTTAGAAATAGACATAAATAGAAGTATAAAAAATAATCAAATATGTAATTCGAATTGCTTCAATCGATCAATCGTACCGTGTCGTAATCGTCAAATTAAATCGAAGACGTCTTGCGTGGTGGCAAAAGCAGCAGCAAAATCGATTTTGAAGCTTAATTATTCAAGCAATCTACACGCCAAAATCGATTGAGTTTTGATTTCTAATAGCTTAATTAATTAAGCACGTCAAAGCAGCAGGAAAAAATTTCTACTACCTTGATTAATTAAGCACAGCAAAAAAAAGAAAAAAATCGATTCAGTTTTTGAGTTGTTTTGATTTCTACTAGCTTAATTAATTAAGCAATATGTGTTTTTTGGGTTGGAATAATTAGTTTTATGAGCTGGGATAATTGGACCCTTAATTAATTAAGGAGTGAAAGTTTTAATTTAGATTTTAAAAAAGAAAGGGGATTGTGATTTGCGTGAGTTGAACCCAAATTTACCACTATACTACCAACGTCTTTACAATTACACTATAACTGATTTTCTGATTCTACCTAGGACCCAAACATATATATTGTTATTTTTTAAATGTCTAATTACATACACTTCATTTTTTTTTCGAGACGGGTGGAATCCTGATCCCCTAATGATAACGTGGGTCCGCCCCTGGGCTACATCCATATGTTTTGTTAAGTCCCATGAGGATCCATCTAAAAAAATTATTTTAATCTAAACTACATTTAAAATTTCACATGGGAGAGAATACCATCAATATAATTTCTTATTATTACTAAAATTTCATAGAATTAGAATTTTCTGATAAATTTATAAGACTTAAATATATTATTTGGACAATTAATTTAAAGTGAATTAAATTTAAAATGATTCAATTAATAGATATTTATAAAATTAATATAATCAATATAATTTTGACAATATAAAATGTGAATGGAAAATTACAGTTTCTTTAAAATTCGCGGTATACATTATAAAAAGCCTCATTATTATTTTTTTAAAGTCAATTGAAGACTCGTCTTTAAATTTATCTCGATTAGACTATATTTTAATTATCCACTTGAAAAGTATATCATCGATAAAACTTCATAATATTTCTTAAATCTTGTAGAAGTATTAATTTATGGGAAATTAGTAAAATTAAAAATATTATTTGATATTCAATTTAAAGTGAAATAAACTTAAAATAAATAATATTATGATATAAAGAAGGACTCATAATCATGAATATTGAAGGACTCGTCCCAAAGAAATGAAGATCACAAGGGACACACGGTCTTTATTTTATAATTGATCATATTATATATCCGTGGGTCATATATTCTTTATAAGACATATTTCATCTTTAAAGATTCAATTAATCATCTAGGTTATCCGTGTGCAGACGCACAGATCATTTTTATACTTATATTAATAGATATTTATATGATTTATTATTTAAGACCTGTAATAAATATACTAATATAATCGAGATAATTTTCAAAATCTAAAATATCAATGAAAATGCACAATTACAATGCTTTTGGTATATAAAGTAATATTATAGAAGAATCCACCGTTATTGTATTTTTAAAGTCATGTTGTGTAAATATGTGATGACCTATCCTAAAAACTTTCTTAAGTCTCATAAAGAAAGTATTTTATATTTATTAGGCTCACAATTTATATTATTTAGACATTTAATTTAAGGTGAAATAAATTTTAAACACTTATTTAATAATATGATTCCATTAATATAGCTCTTTATATACTTTATAATACTGTAATATAAATGAAATCATTTTCATTATCTTTGATTTCTTTTAAAGCACACGATTAATACTTTGGGCAAAACTTAGGTGAAGTTTGTTGGGATTGTTGGTTTTTTTAATAAAATGACATGTGAAAATATTTATCTCAGTCATCACTTAACTCTGACATAACTTCAGTTAATTTTCTTAAACTTTCGTTAACTCTATATCTATTTTAACCTTAAGAATATAAAAAGTTTTGTGCAATCCGATTTCAAAGTTGTTAGGAGGGACTTTTTTAAAAAATATATATTCTTTTTACGAAAATTATGGAAACTTTTATAATTAAAATATTCTCATAAATTACTATTATATGCAATAAATTTGTAAGGATACAAATTTCAAGAATATAAGTTTCGTTCTATATATCTACTTCTAAATTTTACCCTAGTTTTAAAAAGAAACAATTATTTAAAAGAAACGAAAAGAATGTGAAATAAAATTATGAGTCAAATACAAAAAATTAAGTTCCTAATAAATTTATTTTAAAAAAAATTATATCTTTAGCTTGTTCGAATGGAAAAAATTAAGTAATCAGTGTTATTAATAAGAGTTAATTATTTTAACTTCTAAATCAAACGGATTGTCTATAAATCTTTTTTATATTTTTACACAATTTATAAAAATATTTACACAATCAATATACTCTTAAATTTAGTAATTTACATAAAAATATTACTTTACGAGAAATTAGTAAAATTAATATGGAAATGTTTGTAATTAAAATGTTCTCATAAATTCTAATTATGTGCGAGAAATTTGGTCTCTTTTTTTTTTGTACAATCAATTTGGTCTATAAAAGGCAAGTAAACAATTAAATGAATGGAATTGAATGCGCAAATAAATTTTCTAAATTAATCTTGCCGATACATATAATTCAGAAATATATGAGTCAAAAGAAAAAATTAATTTTGTAGATAAATTTATTTAAAAGGAATATTATATCCTTAGCTTGTTAGGATTAAAAACAAAATTAATCAATTTATTAATATTTTTAGTTAATTGTGTTACTTTCTGATATTGGATATCAATTTATGCAATGATCAAACGAATTTGTGTATCTACTTTGTTTAATATTTACACAATCAATAGACACATCTTAAACTTATACAGGTATTTAAAAAGAATATCTTTTTATTTGAATAGATTTTAAGTATGAATAAAAATTTATGAGTCAATTACATTTAAACTTTAATCATTTAAAAGTAAATTATATCATTGTCATTTTATTTCATTTTTTTGTATAATCATCATTGAAACCTTTGGTCAATAGTATCTTTTTAAGTATATAGTAAAACATATGTGGCATGATATCATTTTTATGCAATGAGATCAAACAGTTTTTTTGTAATTCTATTTTTCTTTAAAAATATTTACACAATCAATATATACATCTTAAACTTACACTGGTAAAGCAATATTTTTTATTTGAATAGATTTTAAGTGTGTATTTCAATTTACGAGTCATTATTTTTAACTCCTAAACTCATTTTAAATTTATGGCAGTACGTAAATTTAATCATTTAAAAGGAAATTATATCATTAATTTTTTTTTGAAAATCATCATTGAAATCATAATCATTTAAAAGGAAACTATATCATTGCCATTTTTTTATACTCATATCATTGTAATTTTTACAATGGATAGTAATCAATGTTATTAATATGCATGGTTCAATTATGTATATACGTTAACTCCTAATTTTAAATACATAAATAAAATAAAATAGTATCAAAAAATAAATAAAAAAATAAAAATGTGAAGTACTTAGAATATTTTGATTTATGAATACTCATTTGAACAAAACATAATCCAAACCATCGTGAATCGTAATACATCAAATAAAGAGAAAGAGTTGCTTATATAATTTTTTATACAATTCACATGTGAAGGAAAATATATATAAAAAAATTAAACTAACTACATTAGCTTATAAATAAAAACTTGTAATATTGAATACAATTAAACTAAATACACATCACATATATGATTTTTCTGCTATATATTTGATAATTGATCCACCTTCGTAATTTCTTCTGACGCATATCTATATTGATTTTCATAATCGCTTATATATGTTGGAAGAGGTTGTTTAGTCGAGCCTGCATTTCAAGAAGTCATTGAAGAATTAGTTTGTTTGGAGCAGAAGAAAGTTCAAAGGAAAAAAAAGAAATCAAACTTGTAGCTGAAGAAAAATAAAAATACAATGAAAAAGGCCATCAAAATAGACATCAATGTATTTCTCAAAGCTTTCCTGGGAAGCTTGGATAATTCTGAAATCAATGGAAGCAAGACTGGGTCGATTAGTGGCAATGCAAAGAAGATTGAGTTGATTCTACATTTGTGATTGTCGAGGAGTATTCTGCACATTGTCAAAAAGTTGAGGACCTTGTCAACTCTGCACAGAAACTTGGGGATCCTATCAGCTTTTTAGGAACTCGTCGACTGATAATGCAATCGACGATCTACGGAGTGATGGCGACTAGTCAGAGCTCAGACGACATACCAAAATGCTCAGGAAGACGTCAGCTACAATACCTCTAAGAGTAATTCATCTACAATTCCCCATATTGAAAAGCCCCAATTCACCTAGGGTTCTAGGTTACTGTTTCATTGCTTAGCTTTCTCTCTCTTCCGAATAATTAAGGTTAGCTTATCTTTTGCTATTCTTGATGGATTTTGATGATTCAAAAGACCATTTAGTGTCGATTTGATGCTCAGAATCTGATTATGAAGTCAATTTTAGCAATGAATAAAATTTCAGCTCGATCAACATGAATTATGGGTTTCTGCTGTCAGAATTGGGGAATTCTACTACAGCTGTTTTTGGTTGATTTTTTGATTCAGAAAGCACATATTGGTGACTGTGAAGAGGTTTTGTGTATAAACCTTGTGATGAAAGAGCTAAAAAATGACTATGGTACTCAAATAGTTGTTTTAGCTTAGTTTCTGCAATTTTAATCTCAGTTTCAGTTTTAGTCAATCAAATGAACAAGTTTGAATCGAAAAAGTTTAGTAGTAGTGTAGTAAAGGTTTCTGTATTGGTAGCAAGTCATTTGAAGCATTGAATCAAAAGTCAAGTACAAAGTCAAAAATATGGTGTTATGTGTGATCTTCTGTAAATTCAAAATTCAGATGCAAATGAAGTGAAATCTCGGTTCAAGCAAATTGCAGTCTCATTTTGAAGATTAAAAGAAAAGTAATGAAGTGAAGAGCAAGAAAAAACTCCGTTGTTTTAAGTGTTTTACCAGATTTAGTCTTGTAGTCCCAAAAGTACTTTTATTTTTCCTACATGTAATTTCATTTCTAATATTTTGTAGTTCAAGTTTATGACGTCTAGGGTAGTTGAGGATCAGTATATAAGATCCTTAACTTTACTCTTTTCGTTTATGAGATTTTAGGTTAATGAAAATCAGATCAAAATTTCTCTTAAAAGTTCATCATCTGTTTATTTTTTCAGTTTTAAAAGGCATTATTTTCAGTTGCATTGGTATTGAGCGGTAGCCTTAGTATTAAATATTAACCAAAATTAGTTTATTAGGATCCAAACACCTTAGATACTTTAATTTAGTCTCAAAATAGATTCAAATTCTTGCACAAGTTCGATTATCATCACTTCAGTCATATATTTCTGATTTTATAGTCTTATTTCAGTCTTATTTCTCTGTTTTGATTTATCTATGCTTGTAATCTCTCCTAGCTGGAATTACAGGTGCTTCAACAATAGTATCCAGAACTCTGGGTTATCGGTCTTGAGGAGAAAAGAAGAAGATGGTTTTAGTTTCACGTATTACAGGTAATGAAGCTAGTAGAATAGAAAAGTGGGAAATGACTTTGATATGTGGTCGGTTGTAGCTAAGGATCACCTAGATGTAACTGGTTGGTTTAGTGTTGTGGAACATGGTATTGTTGAGTTGCCAAAAATAGAACCAACTGAAGTTCAAAGAAAGAAAAGACAGGATGACAAGATAAGAGAGCACAGATTTGGATTAGAAGTATGATAGATTTGAGTATGCTGAAAAAAGTCGTAGGTTGTAATATGCCAAGGAGATGTGGGATATTTTGAAGGTAGAATATGAGGGAACTAAAAGTTGAAAAGCTGTTTGATGAGTACAAAATGAAAGATGAAGAGAATGTCAGTGGAGCAAGAACTAGGGTAAATAAGATCTTATAGCAAATGAGGATTCATAATGTAGTCTGGGATGAAGAGAAGTTGATAGATAGATTGTTAGGAAGAATGCCAAGGAGGTTTGATTCTGTCATTTCTGTGCTAGATAGGGAGTTCAATAGTAATCCAGAGTTAGTGAGTCTAGAAGAGTTTTTCAATATACTGGAGATTCATGAGAGCAGATATGGGATCAAGGAGGTGAAAGAAGAAGCTGTAGCATTCAAGAGTGAAAGATTTAGACATTTGCAAACACCCACCAATCACCATACCAGCTAATGAGTATCAGTCAAGCCAAGAAACCAATTCTGGAAGCTCTCAAACTGTCAACCAAATACAACAAATCCAAATCCAGCCTGTTGCAGGACAAATAATGCAGCAAAAAATGCCACAAACCTATCCAACCTATCAAACACCTCATATTAGCCTAATCAAGCTTATCAAAATCAATCCTACCAGTCAAACTACCAAAGACGACCAAATTAGTCATATCAAAACCAATTTTACCAACATAATCAACCATGGAGGTATAGAGGAAGAGGTTTCAATAACTTTCAAGGACAAAGACCATAAAAATGGAGAAATTTTCTTAAATGCAGACACTGCAAGAAGCACAATCACTCTGAAAAAAGCTATTTTTGGCATGAAATGGCCATCTGTAGCTAATGTGGGGAGAAAGGTCACACAGATATAATCTGTTATAATAGATGGTGTGATGATCAGCAGAATCCACAAAGTAAGACAGTTTGGAAGGTTGTCACCAATCCATCTACTGTAGAGGTAGAATCAACAATATCATCATCAAAGTCAGAATGCTAACTTCACTCTACTTGGACAATCTTAGGGAAAACAACCTGCAACAACATAATACCAAACAAACTATGCTTCAACACCACACATTCAACAGTGGCAAGTTCCAATGAACCAAATGCCTTACCCTGCAACACAATCCATCACAAGATATCTACCAATGCCTCAAATAGTCTATCACCAAACCTATACAAGCCCAACCAGCCCTGCAACTAATCTTGGAACACCTACAAACCAACAAAATGCCCCAAACACACAAACACAAGAACTTGAAAGCTCTCACAGCAGTCAGAGGAATGAAACCAACATTGAAGAAAGTGCATTTATGGTGGAAAGTTGTTATGTTGCAAGAGTAGAAGAAAGAAGAAATACTTGGATCATAGATAGTGGTTGCTCAAACCACATGACCATGAAGGAAGAAGCATTTATGGAAAAAAGATCAAATATGGTGGCTGCAGTCAAGTTTGGCAATGGTGAAATGATACATGTAGAAGGAAAAGGAAATGTGGAGCTGGAAATAAAGTCTGGTAATTCCGTTCTGGAAGATGTTTATTACATTCCTGAGTTAGATCAAAATCTAATTAGTGTAGGATAGTTACTTGAGAAGAAGTATGTTGTATACTTTGAAGATGGAGAGTGTTTGATCTTTAACTCTGAAAGGGAATTAGTTCACAGAGTTCAACAGACAAATAGAATGTTCGAAATCAGAATGGAAGACGTTGAAGGTACATTCTATGGCAGCATTACTGAAACTATACAGTTGTGGCATAGAAAATTTGACCATGCTGGACTTGATAATATATTAGCAATACAGAAGAATGAGATTCTACAAGGCAATTCTAAAACTTTGTACAAAAATGAAGAAAATCTGTGAGGCATGTGCAAAGGCCAAAAGTAAGAAAGCATCATTTCCACAGAATCATTGGAGATCACCACAGAAACTGCAGCTAGTTCACACTGATGTGTGTGGTCCAATAGAGATTTTATTTGTTGCTGGTAATAGATATTATCTAGAGTTCATTGATGACTTTATTAGATACACTTGGATCTTTCTTGTCAAAACAAAGGACCAAGTGTTTGGAATGTTTAAACTGTGGAGAGCACAAACTAAAGCTGAAGCAGGCTGCAAGTTGAGGTGTCTTGGAAGTGATAGAGGTGGAGAGTACACTTCAAATTAAAATCAAAACATACTATGAAAAGTAATGCATCTTTCAGCAACTGATTGTGCCTTATTATTCAGAGCAGAATGGTGTTTCAGAAATAAAGAATTAAATAGTTATGAAAATGGGAAAATCTCTCATGTTTGGGATGAATGTCTCTAGAAAGTTTTGGCCTGAGGTATGCAACACAGCTGTGTCTATTTGCAAAATAGATTGTAAATCAAAAACCTAAAGGGAAAAATACCTTTTGAGAAGATGTTTGGAGAAAAGCCTAAAGTACATCATCTGAAGGTATTTGGCTGCATTGCTTATTCTCATATCCTTGAGCAAATAAGGAAGAAAATGATGTGAGAGGAGTTATGATGTGATATAGTTCAGGACAAACAAAAGGCTATAGGATTTGGGATCCAGTGAAAGAAAGGATGATAATCGCAATAAGTGCAAAATTTGATGAAAATTCTGAATATGAGTGGAGTGAATCAACTGTGAGTGAGCCTGGAAGAGTGTTCTGTGAGATGCCAATACAACCAATTGTTGATGAGATTCAAAGTGAAACCTCATCTGATCATGAGGAATCACTGGAATCTCGTAATGTGTTTGTTCCATCTGCTTTAGGTACACCAAGCTCAACTCCAGGAGGAGTTCACAATATTCCTATACTATTGTTAACTTCTCCTGAGACTGAAGGAGAAAGTAGCAAATCAAATCATGCTCCTGATTCACCAAATTCAAGAGGAGAGCCATTGTTCGATGAAGGAAGTCCATAAAATCCTGGAACTCAAGTAACAGACATTGATACATCCACTCTAGAAGATTTATAGACCAACAAGAACAAAATACATTGTAGAAGCAAAATACATTGGAGCTCAGAAGGTCAGAAGACTGTGGCACAATCAACTGCAAAAGTAAAATATATTACAATCAACCTGGTATCCAAGCAACCTATTTGGATTAAGAAGATTCTGATAGGTATTGGGGAGTTGAAAGAATTTTGTGTCCCTATCTATTGTGATTTCAGTTCTACAATTTCTATGGTTGAAAATCTAGGGAATCACTTCAGGACAAAGCATGTGAACATCAAGTACCATTTGGTGAGAGAGCTGACTGAGAAGAAAAAAATCAGAATGGTCTATTGTAGAACAAACTTCCAGCTTGCAGATATTTTCACTAAATCACTTAAGAAATGGAGATTTGACTTTATTGTGACATTAATTGGAATGCAGACTCCACTAAATAAAGCAGGAGCTATTGGAAGAGGTTGTTTAGCCGAGCATGCATTCCAAGAATTCATTGAAGGATTGGTTTGCTTGGAACAGAAGAAAGTTCAAAGGAAGAAGAAGAAATTAAGTTGCAGCTAAAAAAAAAAGAAAAATACAATGGAAAAGGCCATCAAAATCGGCATCAATGCATTTGTCAAAGCTCTCCTGGGAAGCTTGGAAAACTCTGAAATTAATGGAAGCAAGACTGGGTCGATTAGAGGCAATGCAAAGAAGATTGAAGTTGATTATGCATTTATGACTGCCGAGGATGATTTTGTACAGCGTCAAAAAGTTGAGGACCTTTTCAATTTTGCACAGAAACTTGAGGACCCTATCGGCTTTTCTAGAACTTCGTCGACTGAGAATGCAATCAACGTTCTATGGAGCGATTGGCGACCAGTCGGAGCTCAGGCGACATAACAAAATGCTCAGGAAGAAGTCAGTTACAATACCTCTAAGAGCAATTCATCTATAATTTTTCAAATCAAAAAGTCCCAATTCACCTAGAGTTCTAGGTTATTATTTTATTGTTCAGCTTTCTCTCTCTTCCGAATAATTAGGGTTAGCTTATCCTTTGCTATTTTTGATGGATTTCAATGATTCAAAAGGCTAACTTGATGCTCTGAATCTGATTATGAAGTCAATTTTAGCAATTATCTAGTAATGAATAAAATGTCTGCTCGATCAACATGAGTTTTGGGTTTCTACTGTCAGAATTGGAGAATTCTACTACAGCTATTTTTGGTTGAGTTTTTGATTCAAAAATCACACATTGGTGACTGTGAAGATATTTTGTGTATAAACCTTGTGATAAAAGAGCTCAGAAATGAACATGGTACTTAAATAGCTGTTTTAGCTTAGTTTTTACACTCAATTTCAGTTTTAATCAATCAAATGAAAAACTTTGAATTGGAAAAGTTCAGCAGTAGCGTAGTAAAGGTTTCTGCATTGCTAACAAGTCATTTTAAGTGTTTTAGCAAATTTAGTCTTGTAGTCCTAAAAATAATTTTGTTTTTCTTACATGTAATTGGTACCAAGTTTATGACATTTAGGGTAGTTGAGGATCAGTATATAAGGTCCTTAACTTTACTTTTTTCGATTATGAGCTTTTAGGTTAATGAAAATCATATCAAAATTTCTCTTAAAAATTCATCATCTGCTTATTTTTCCAGTTTTGAAAGGCCTTATTTTCGATTGCATTGGTATGGAGTGGTAGGCTTAGTACTAAATATTAACCAAAATTAATTTATTAGGATCCAAACACCTTAAATATTTTGGTTTAGCCTCAAAATAGATTCAAATTCTTGTACAAATTCGATTATTATCAGTTCAATCATAAATTTCTAGTTTTATAGTCTTGTTTCAATTTTATTTCTTTATTTTAATCTATATATGCTTATAATCTCTCCTAGCTGGAATTATAAGTGCTCCAACAATACAGACCCCTGGAAAAAATCAAATAAACTTGAAAGATATACAGATTTATATTTTATAAAATATAATATTTCAGATTTGGTCTTATAAATTAAAGGCTTTTGATTCACCTCTTATTTTAAATTATAACTTTCAGGAAAAAGTGACAAAACATAGCTTTTGATCATAAGAAAATAAAATATAATTGTCTAATACATTATTTCTTTGTTAAAGCGTTGAAGAAAAGTGAAGAATAGAACATAACAGTTGGGGGAAAAATGAAATAAAAATAAACAATGAAAATTGAAAAATGAAGTTGAAAAAATGAAAGTAGAGAATACATATTTATAGGACACTGACTATTGTGAAGCGGTTTTTTTTTTTTTTTTTCTGAGTTTGTGAACTCGTTTTTATTTAACTTTAAATGGAAAATTTTCAAAATTAACATGGCTGCTGATTTCTATGCATGAAGGTCTACATTTTCATTAACTACTAATTAATTAGATTTCAATTGAGATTAGGAGTATATTAAGGTAACTTACGGAAAATATTATATTTAGGTGAAATATTAAATGCCGGGGTTTCAAGGAAATTCATGGAATCTAGACCTCATTTTGGCCAATTCCGAAGCTGATTTTTTGGTAAGTATCTTACATGGCATGGTGGCAGGTTAGGTTAGAGGTCGGGATTTAGTTTTGCTTAATAGAATTTTAAATATATTATAAAATATATGTATGTACGTATATATAATTATATGAGGGAATGCTGTGATAATGAGATGCATCTTGAGGGAGTGATATTTTAAATTAAAAGAATATATAAATATATGTTAATTGTTTAAGATGATTAATTTGTCGGAATTATATTAATAGTTACTTTATTTAATTATAATCATTTATGACTTTATTTTCAGGAAATATATTGTATGAAGTCTAAATTTTGTTAAATTCCGAAAAAATAGGTTAGGATACAGGTTGGGAGTTAGTTTTGGTGAATAAAATTTAAGTATATTGCTACTACAACAATCCGTGTGGGAATACACGGATAATTTTTTTTATTATGAATATTTTTTTAATTTATGTGATATTTATAATTAAAACTATAATATTTATTTATTATTAAAAAGAAAATATTATGTTCTAATTCATATTAAACATTGTATCATATCTACCAACGATTAACATAATTTTAACGATCCAATTATGCAATGAAAATATTTTGAATCGTATAACTGGATTGGTAATCAAGAAATTGAGTTGTTAAGTAATATATGAAGATAAATTTAAGACACACAAACACATATATATACATATAAATATGTTAGGATGAACATCCATAAATTTATTCATTAACTAAAGTTTGACGATTCCATGGACTTAGAATTCGAAAATGATTGACGCCCGTGGAAGGATACAGAGGTACATTTTATAATTGATCATATTATACGTTTTTGGTATATGCTACTAGAGCTCACACATGTTGATTTATTTTTTGTCCCTTATAATTATCCATCTTAAGATATTTTTTAATCAAATTTCATTTCAAAGATGCGCCATTATTTATATAAATGTGCATGTTAATTTTAATTAAACTACTTTTTAATGTCCACATAAAAATTATATCATTAACATAAATCATAATATTACTTATATAAATAGGAAATAAAAACTTATTTACACATTTTATTGAAAATAAAATAAATTAAAAATAAATAGCAATGTTATTTTATTAATAAAAGACGATCAACTAATAGTAATTTGTTAATAAAAGACGATTAGTTAATAATATTTTTATGAAATAAAAAAATATTTAGACATTTTAATATAATATCATAGTATTTCTTATGCCTTATAATTTATATACGATTCAACTAATCGATATATAAAAAGATGATCATCAATGCATGATATTATAAAAATAATAAATTTATATTTATTCTTTATAAATTTATGTATTTCCGGCATTTAATATAGGAAAAAATATTGCACCCGAAGGAAACCCATGTTTATCTAAATGATATTTTTTTCTTTTAGTGCCGACATTTATTGCAAGTTTTGATCACATTATCTCCATATATGTTTCTTTTAAAAAAAAAAAATTAAATTTAGTAGAATTCATTCTCCTCCGTAATAGTTTGACCTAAACTTTATAAATTTTAACTTCAAAAAAAAATAACTTTATAAATTTTCAATGTGAAAGCTATATAATGATTGAAGTTAAGGAAATTAAAAAAAAACTAATAGTCCTAATTGATTGTTTTCTCCATTTCTATGTTTTCTATGGAAATGTTTTTTTTGATGTGATGATCACTTTCATACATTCATATCATTGAGAATTTTTTTAGAATTCTTGGAAAAAGTACGACTCATGAAGTATTGATTAGTTATACATCTATATTGGACAAAATGAAACCTGAGATTCTAACAAAAAGAAATCACAAGCTCTAATTTTAAGAAAATGAGAGAAAAAGAATGACATAATTTTTCTCTAAAAATTTAAAAAAAAAATGAGCTTGTTTCTATTTCAATACAGCAAGATAAAAAATAGATTGAATTTTCTTTTCATTAAACTAAAACTAATGCAAAAGAAATAAAACTGTGCTGCAAAAAATAAAAGATGAACTCAAAATTTTTAACCTTTTGATTCATGAGCCATAAAGGAAGAAAAAAGAGTTAAGGACCTTATATAATAGTCCAAAACTAAAACCTACATGTCATTAATCCCTATTACAATATTAGAAAAGCATAAATATAACAGCTGATTTTTAACAATACCAGAAATCAAAACCAGACAGTACAGTAGTACTAGTTTTTCTAGAAAAAGCAATACTGAAAAAGGATAATTTCTTCTAAATGCAGCCTTTTACTTGCTCTCCACACTTAACCGATATTTAACCTTCAAGTAAAGCATAGCTGGTGAAATAACACAGTAAAAACTTCTTCTCTTTCACAAATTGCAGATCATATCACAATATGCTCAAATTGTTGACTTTGAAGTTGACTTTCGATTCGGCCACTGAAATGAGCAACCACCATTGCAGAAACCTCCACCATACTACTCTTAATGAAACTACATTAACACTTTTCTTTATCTTAAACTAAAACTAAAAATTACTGCTTGACTTGTTTGAAAAACAACTGATATTGGCCTCTTCAATAGCTATTCTCGTTTTTTTTGGCTCAAAACTTGCATACACCTCCATGACAACTTCGTAAGACACATTATAATTGATTTGAGCTGAAACGAGCAAGAAAAATGCACTGTATAAAATTCCCCCAATTCTGTAGTCAGTTTTCCAGTTTTGAGCAATTCCAACTGTAATTTTATTTTAAAGTACTTAAACTATAAAATTGACTTAACCAATTGATTCAGAACACTATTTTCAAGCTAATTGAAGCTTTGAATTGCATTAATCCATCGAGAATTGAGAGAGAACGAAAATACCCGATTTTGCAGAAAAAGCGGCGTTGGAACCCCAATCGATTGATATTTTTTGTTCTGATGAATTGCAGTCAAAATTGATGCTTCGAGCTTTGTCGACCACTATGGCTCCGGCAGTATTGTTTGGCTTAATTCTAACAGTCTCCCTATCTTTTGCAGCAGGTACACCAAGGTCCTCGATATTTATCCTGCGTGCAGTTTGATCCAAACCAACAAGACAACATTTTTTTTCCTTAAAAGCAACTTGAGTTCTTGTCTGTTTCACCAGATACACCAAGATCCTTTAACTTTTCTTGCATGCAGTTTGATCCAATGTAGTAAGACATAATTGTTTTGCTACATAACCATTTCTAACACTGTTAAACTAATCTGTCGTTGCCTTTTTCACTTCATCAACACTCATATACTTCATAATTATCTCTGCAAAGATTTTTACATCCTTTTCAACCATTGTAGATCTTGATAGCTTCCTTTTCTTCTTCTTCAAGCTTTCTTTCATTTTAACCTTTCTTGTTGACTTTTCTCGCAAGCAAATGGAATTTTCAATCATGTTTGACAAATCAATCTTCTTGAAACAATCTATACCAACAACTCCTCTTTTGTAGAAAGAAACTTGATTGGCAAACATTTTCATTAGATAAGCACCATTCCACTTCACAACTATTCCAGGATCAAGGAGCTTATAATTCACCTTCTGCTTCTTTAGGAAAATCTTGCATTCCATCACTTTTGCTGAATTCTAGAAATGAACACTCACAACAGAGCTGTTGGCTTAGATCATCTCGAGGAACTTGAGACAATAGAAACAAAAATAATAGCTTCTAAGAAAGAAAAGAAGAACATGAAGTATGCTGTTAACTTCCAACAGAAGTAACAAAACTTGAAGAAGTAGAAGAAAGTCAGAAAGAAGAAGCCATTTTCGAGCAATTTGATCATGGAAGCATTTCTAAAGGTAGCTTTCGAGTTTTCGAAGAAGAAAGAACCAAGACAGTGCACTGGAAGATGAACAGAGAAGAAGAAAAGAAACTCTGCAAAAAGGACGAAACAACACATCGTCAAAAGCTCAACGACCTTGTTGTACCTACTGAAAAGGTCAGGGACCCCGTCAGCTTTTCTGAAAGTCTTTCGGCATCATTCATTGTCAACGATCTGCGGAGCAACCGAGGGATAGTCGGAGCTCAAGCGACCTACCAGAATACTCAGAAGGATGTCAGCTACAACACCTCTAAGAGCAAATTATCTACAATTCTCCATATCAAAATGCCCCAAATTGGTTAGGGTTCTATCTTCTTGTTCAAATCAGAATCTTTAATTTTTACAGTAATGAATAAAATTAGTGTTCTGAATAGCTTCGTATAGATGATGTGAAGTAGTTGTTAAGTTCAATTTAGTCTGAAATCCACAATGTATAAGCTGTTGCATTATAAGCTGTTGTAGTTGAATTCATTATAAGCTATTGCAGTTGAACTTGTTTGTTCAGAAACGTTAAGGATACTCCATTGAAGGTGTCTGAATGCTAAAATTGAAGTTTGAATGCATTGATGAAGATGGTATTAAGTGGGTTTGTAGCTCTGTGTAACTTGTTCGTCAAGTCAGAGACGAAATTCAAACTTTAAAGATATTTTCAGTGAAGCTAAGCTTTAGTTAAGTGTTTAGTAGTATATAGAAAGAGTTGGGATGCTGCTATCATCTTGATCAAGCTCAGAATGGAAGTCAAGCAAAAGTCAACAAAAATGATGTCTTTGTCGACAAGAAGAAGACGAAGCTTAGTTTGCATTTTTTTTACAGTTTTACAGTGCCAGCTTACTCAAAAATGCGTTATGGATGACTCTAGAGTGAATATACAAGCTGAAGTCATGTGGAAACGAAATCTTGCAAAAAGTAAACCATTTCCAGTTTTACTTTACCATTTCGGTTTCTGGTTTTCATTAAAATCCAGTCTGTAATTATATTCTAAAATTTCATATTAGCTAGGTTTAAAAGGTGTGGACGCTTATATAAAGGGTTATTATGTAATCATTTTAGTTATGAATGGTATGAATCAAAATTTCAGATAGCCATTTTCATCGTTTTTTCAGTTTTTAAAATTCCGGTTGCGTTGGTAGTGAGTGAAACCTCAGAATTTCGATAATCCAAATTAGTTTTTAAGTTTCAAACACTCTAGATACCTACATTAAGCTTTTAGAATTAAATTTAGCATCAAATCAATATGGAAGACGTGATCAATTTTTCTGTTTAGTGTATCTCTATTTGTAGTCTTTGTTTTCTGCAATTCGAGTTTTTGTGCTTCTATTGCTGCATTTTTGTCTCTGTTTTCTTTTGTTCTTGAGCTTGCCGTGATTGGAAGTTCAAAGATTCTACCAACAGTGGCATCAAGAGCTTTGGGTAGTAATCTTGAACCTATCGAAGATGGATCTACCGCCTGTTAGTTTCTTAGGTAACGGTTCTGGTTTCCTTAAGTTTTCTGGTCAGGACTTTGATGTATCATCCGTTTTAGCTACTGATGTTCTAGAGAGAGTTGGATGCTTAGATATAGTGAAGGAAGGAGTTAGAGAACTGCCGGTTAGGGTTAGATTGGAGGAGTTAAGTGAGGATGATAGGAGAGTTAGGAGTCAACAGTTAGACAAAGATAAGAAAACTCAAGTATGGTTGAGGAGTGCTATAGAGATGACTGTATTGAGGAAGATTATAGGTTGTACCAGTACCAAAGAAATATGGGATACTCTAAAATTAGAATATGAAGGAAGTATTATGACTAGAAAGATTAGAGGAAAGAAAGCTGAGAAGATGTATATTTAGGATGAAAGATGAGGAGTCTGTAGGAGAAGGTAGGTCTAGATTCATGGAGATTCTGCAGAAGATGAAGACATATAATGTTGTTGTTAGCAAGGAAAGGCAAGTAGAGAAGCTCTTAGACAGTATCCCCTTGAGGTTTGAAGCGACAGTAGCACCACTTAGCAGGGAATTTGAAAAGAAATCTGAGTCTATTAGTTTAGAGGAGGTGTTCAATGCTTTAGAAATCCATGAAAATAGGTAAGGAGTGAAGGATGAGAAGGAAGAAGTAGTTGAAAAGAAACCTGAGTCTATTAGTTTAAAGGAGGTGTTCAATGCTTTAGAAATCCATGAAAATAGGTAAGGAATGAAGGATGAGAAGGAAGAAATCCATGAAACAAATTCCACCAATAATGATTCCACAGAATGATTTCCAGACAAGTTTGGAAGCTGGTGCAGGCAACTCTCAAGTTGTAAATCAAGTTCAAATGCAGCCAGTCCATTCTCAAATTATTGCAGGGTAGAATATGTACCAACAGTTGCCTCAGACTCATTACATGTCTCAGAATCAGCCATTCCAGACTCAAAATCAGGCTTATCAAGCTTCACCATACATGCAAAGGCCATAAACTCATAATTATCAACATGGTTTGCCTCAGAATCAATCCTATTAGCAAGGATATCAACCTTGGAGGTCTAGAAATAATGGTGGAAGAGGATTCAACAACCAAGGGCTTAGGAACCAAGATCGGGAAGCTTTCCTGAGTTCAAGTACTGTAAAAAGAACAACTATTCTGAAGTTGGCTATTTCTGGCATGAGGTTGCAATCTGCAACTATTGCAGGAAGAAAGGGCATGTGGATATCATGTGTTATAGCAAATGATGTGATGAACAGTAGAATCCAATGAGTAGAAGCTATGGAAGGAACCTTCATGTGCATCCATTGTTGAGGCAGAACAACACCAACTATCAGTATCCAAGCCAGAATGCCGATTTCACTCCACTGGGATCTTCACAGGGCCAGTCTGCAGCACATCATTAATATCAGGTTAATTATGCCTTTGGACCTGTGATTCCAAAAGCGACACAGTGGCAAGCACCAGGAAATCAGTTTTCCTATCATACTGGACAACCTACAATAGGCTATTCTCAAATGCCACAGATTAATTACCATCAGCAGAATCAAATCAGCTCAAGAGCTATATCAAGTCCTGCATCAACACTTCAAATGCCATAAGTCCCACAACTCAAGATACTAGTAGTTTACAAGCTGGACAGAGCTCTGCAAACTCAAGAGGAGTTGAAGAGAGTGCTTTTGTTATTGAGGTATGCTCTGTAGCTAAGAATAATGAAAAAGATAATGTGTAGATAGTGGATGCTCTAATCATATGACTAGGAATGCCGATGTATTTGTTGAAAAATCTAGTGGAGGAATAGATGTTGTAGTTAGGTTTAGAAATGGAGAATCTGTGACTATTGAGGGAAAAGGAGTAGTAGAATTGGAGACTAAGTCTGGAAAATCTTTATTGGAGGATGTCTATTTCATTCCTGAGTTAGATCAGAATTTGATTAGCATAGGACAACTATTAGAAAAGAAGTATGATGTGTATTTTGAGGATGAAGAGCGTTTGATTTTTAATGCAGAAAAGATGTTAGTTCATAGGATTCCTCAGGTGAATAAGATGTTTAATTTAAGAATGGAAGATATTAAGGGAGCATTATATACTACAACTTTGACAGAAACAACTCAATTGTGGCACAAAAGGCTTGGACACTAAAATCTAGAAAATATCATAGCAATGCAGAAGAAGGAAGTGGTGAAAGGATTGCCAAAGTTATGTGCAAAGATGAAGCAAGTCTGTGAGCCATGTGTAAAAAGTAAAAGTCATAGGGCAAGCTTCCCTTCTAGTAACTGGAGAACTATTACAAATGGTACACACAGATGTGTGTGGACCTATTGAAGTCCCCTCAATTGCTGGAAACAGGTACTATGTGGAATTCATTGATGATTTTACAAGGTACTCATGAATTTATTTCATGAAGACCAAAGATCAAGTGTTTGGACTGTTTAAGAAGTGGAGAGCTCAAGCTGAGTCAGAAGTAGGCTATAAAATTAGATGCTTGAGAAGTGATAGAGGAGGTGAGTATATTTCAAAAGAAATGAGAGAGTACTGTGAAAGAGAAGGTATCTTCCAGCAGATGACAGTTCCATACTGTCTTGAGCTGAATGGAATTTTAGAAAGAAGAAACATAACCATTGTTGAAATGGCTAAGTCAATGATGTTTGCAATGAATGTGCCAAGGAAATTTTGGACTAAAACTTTCTATGCATCAGTCTACATCCAGAACAGACTATAAATCAAAGCGCTCAAGGATAAGACTCCATTAGAAGTTCTTTTTGGCCACAAGCCAACTGTTCATCATCTCAGAGTGTTTGGCTATGTTGCATATGCTCATATTCCAGAACAAAGAAGGAAGAAGATGTCAGAAAAGGCTTTTAAAGGAGTAATGATGGGTTACATCTCAGGAGAATTCAAAGGCTATAGAATATTTGATCCTATTATAGAAAAAATGATTATATCCACAAGTGTTAGATTTGATGAGTTAAGTGAGTGAAAATGGGAGGAACCTACTGCGAGAGAGCCAGGAAAAACATTGAGTGAACTACCAATGCAACCATTTATTTCTGAGATTATGAGTGATGACTCATCAGATGATGAGGGATCACCAGTTTCTTATAATGAGTTTGTTTATTTTGAGCAGGTAACTCAAACAATACTATTCCACTCTCAGGAGGAGACAGTGATGATCAAATATCATCACAAGAGACATTAAGTTTAGAAGGAGAAACAGGCAATGATCCAAGAGGAGATTCCACAAATTCTGAAGCTAGCTCTGAAGAACAGATAGAGAATGAAGAGGATAATGACACTTTTTTAGATCAAATGCCAACTAAAGCCATGAAGAGTTTGTAATTAGTCTATGATAGAGCTCAACCAGCACCAACACCAGACTTGATGGAGTTTCTATGAAGTACAGAAGAGGTTATGGTAGCCAGCATAGAGCCAAGGACCTACAAACAAGCTGAGAAGTCACCAGAATGGATTCAGGCAATGAAAGAGGAATGGCAAGCAATTAAAAAAAAGAAACCTGGATCCTGATAGACAAGCCAGAAGATGTGAAGGTAATTGACACTAAGTGGATTTTCAGAGTTAAACTGAATGCAAATGGCACTATCAACAGACACAAAGCAAGACTAGTGGTGAGAGGATACAAGCAGGAGTATGGCATTGTTTATGAGGAGACATTTGCACTAGTAGCCAGGCTTGATATAGTGAGGATGTTGCTGGCATTGGCTGCAAACAATGGCTGGAGAGTCCATTAGATAGATGTCAAATCTGCATTCCTGAATGGATACCTAGACGAAGATGTTTATGTTCAGCAACCTGAAGGATTTATTGTTCCTGGTGAAGAAAGAAAGGTGTACAAGCTGGTAAAAATTCTGTATGGGTTAAAACAAGCTCCCAGAGCTTGGTATTCCAGGATCAATTCATATCTACTGTAGAATGGTTGTGTGAAGAGTGAAAGTGAACCAACACTCTATATCAGGAATCAAGGAGGAGCAAAGATTATTCTATCACTATATGTGGATGATTTGCTGATTATTGGAACTAATGCAGAAGTGGTAGACAGTTTCAAAAGAATGATGAAGGTAGAATTTCAGATGATAGACTTGGGAGAGATGAAGTATTTTCTTGGACTATAGATTGAATAAGGAGAAGCTGGAATCTTCATTCATCAAAGAAAATATCCTGCAGATATACTGAAGAAGTACAGAATGGAGGACTATAATGGGATCTCTACTCCTATGGAGAATCAACTCAAACTGGAGTCTATTAAGATTGGAGAGGAGTTTGATTCATCCCTCTACAGAAGCAAGATTGGATCACTAATGTATCTCTGTGCATCAAGGCCTGATATTGCCTGCTCAGTTAACATGATGCAAGTTTCAATGCCAATCCTTCCAAAACACATGCAGTTCTATCTGAAAAGAATACTCAAGTATGTGAAATACAACATCAGTCTTGGTATCTGGTTTAAGAAAGGTAAAAATGGAAAACTACTTGTCTTCAGTAATACTAGTTATGCCATAGGAGAGAATTGCAGAAGCACAAGTGGATATTGTTGCAGCTTTAGCAGTGGAATATTCAGCTGGAGCTCAAGAAATCAGAGTGTTGTTGCACAATCTACAGCAGAGGCAGAGTTTATTATAGTCAACCATGTAGCAAGACAGGTAGTATGGCTGAAGAAAGTTCTGTCAGATATTGGAGAGTTGAAGGAAAGCTGTGTAAAGATTTTCTATGACTCAAGTTCTACAAATGCAATGGCAGAAAATCTAGGCAACCACTCAAGATCAAAGCACATTCTAGTGAAGTATAACTTTATCAGAGATTTGGTAGAAAACAAAAAAGTGAAGATGGTATTCTGCATAATCCAGTACCAGCTAGCAGAAATTTTCACCAAATCATTGCAGAAGTGGAGGTTTCATGCTTTGATTAATCTGATTGGAATGGCTCAAGTTCCTCTTGATGAAGAAGGAGCCATTGGCTTAGATCATCTCGAGAAACTTGAGATCATAGAACCAAAAATGAAAGCTTCCAAAAAAGAAAATGAAGTCTGCTATTAACTTTCAGCAGAAGCAACAGAACTTGAAGAAGAAGAAAGTCACAAAGCAGAAGCCAGTTTCGAGCAATTCGATCATGGAAGCATTTCTAAAGGTAGCTATGGAGTTTTCGAAAAAGAGAAAACCAATACAGCGAACAGAGAAGAAGAAAAGAAACTCTACCAAAAGAATGAAACAACACATCGTCAAAAGCTCAAGGACCTTGTTGTACCTACTGGAAAGATTAGGGACCCCATTCGCTTTTCTGAAAGTCTTTGGGCAGAAATCACTGTCGACGATCTGCGGAGCAATCGGGGGATAGTCGGAGCTCAAGCGACCTATCAAAATACTCAGAAGGATGTCAGCTACAACACCTTTAAGAGCAATTTGTCTGCAATTCCCCATATCAAAAAGTCTCAAATTGATTAGGGTTTTATCTTCTTGTTCGAGTCCGAATCTTTAATTTCTACAGTAATGAATACAATTAGTGTTCTGGATAGCTTCATTTAGATGATATGAAGTAGTTATTAAGTTCAATTTAGTCTGAAATGGTCTGAAATCCACAATGTATAAACTGTTGCATGATAAGTTGTTGTAGTTGAATTCATTATAAGCTGTTGCAGTTGAATTCATTTGTTCAGAAACGTTAAGGGCACTCCATTGAAGGTGTTTGAATGCTTAAACTGAAGTTCGAATACATTGATGAAGATGGTATTAAGTGGGTATGTAGCTTTGTGTAACGTGTTGGTCAAGTCAGAGGCGAAATTCAAATTTTAAAGATATTTTCAGTAATGTTAAGCTTTAGTTAAGTTTTTAATAGTATATAGAAGGAGTTGGATGCTACTATCATCTTGATCAAGCTGAGAATGGAAGTCAAGCAAAAGTCAACAAAAATGGTGTCTTTATCGAGAGGAAGAAGACGAAGCTCAGTTTGCATTTTTTTTACAGTTTTACAGTGCCAGCCTACTGGAAAACGTATTGTGGATGACTCTAGAGTGAATATACAAGCTGAAGTCAAGTGGAAACGAAATCGTGCAAAAAGTAAACCATTTTCGGTTTCTAGTTTTCATTAAAATCCAGTCTGTAATTACATTCTAAAATTCCATGTCAGCTAGGTTTAAAACGTGTGGATGCCTATATAAAGGCTTATTCTGTAATCATTTTAGTTATATAAAGGTATGAATCAAATTTTCAGATCGCAATTTTCATCGTTTTTTCAGTTTTTAAATTCCGGTTGCGTTGGTAGTGAGTGAAACCTTAGAATTCCGATGACCCAAAATAATTTTTAAGTTCCAAACACTCTAAATACCTATGTTAAGCTTTTAGAATTAAGTTTAGCATCAAATCAATATGGAAGACATGATCAATTTGTCTGTTTAGTGTATCTCTGTTTGTAGTCTTTGTTTTCTGCAATTCGAGTTTCTGTGCTTGTGTTGCTGCATTTCTATCTCCCTTTTTTTTTTTTTGTTCTTGAGCTTGCCGTGATCGGAAGTTCAAGGATTATACCAACAATCTAAAGGTAGATGGACGCAATTATTAAAATTATGTGGGTTGGAGGATGATTACGTCTTTATGTATTTCAAAATTATTTGATAAATGTATCAAAATAAATTATATAGACATAAAATAAGAAAGATAAAAATTATTTTTGACTAATGTTATTTTGCTAACCACAAACTATTGATGCAGATTTTTCTTTAAGTCTTCTTCTTTTTGTTAGAGATGTTAGTCTTGCATATGTTCATTTTATTTTCTTTCTTTTCTTTTTTTTGAGAACATTTCTCTAATCAATCATACTTAAATAAATAGAAAAATGATAAAATTATCTTAGATATATGAAATATGGAAACAGAGGAATAATAATAAAATTTGCAGTTATCAAGACATGTAAAAACTTACAAAAATATAATTCATAGTCTTGATTCATCACACTAAGAATAATATATATTAGAAATAATGAAAATAATAAAGAAACCGAATACTGATTTATTTTGTTTCACTACCTGATAAGGACGAAAATCAAAGTAATATAAATCATGAGAAATTAAATTGTAAGCAGAATCATGGTTTGATATTGAGAAAGATAATCCGTGGACAACTTAAAAGAACACATCTTTTCTAGTGTTTAAAAATCACAATGCATTAATTCCTAATATATAAAACGTGAAAATTTAATCATGCTTTGGAGCTTTCTATGGAGACGTGATAAACCTTTGCATCTTCGATCTGAAAATATTATGGAGGAAAAAAATTCAGATGGAGAAAGTAATAGTAAATGACGAAATAAATTTCTAGGAAAAAAGACCTTCCAAGCCGTATGCATGCAAGAGTTAGAGGTTTGCAAATTCTCATTATATAGTCCTATGTTGACTATTTTAATATGGCAGATTAATATGTTAATTTTCTATCATGAATGTCGACATTTTTATTTTGTTAGCTGCTAATTAGATTTGTATTGAGATTAGGAGTAGATTAAGGTAACTTTCGGAAAATACTGTGTAGTTAGATGAAACATTAAATCCCGGATAATATGTCGGGTTTGAAGGAAATTCATGGCATCGAGACCTTATTCTGGCCCCTCCGAAGAAGATTTTTAGAAAGTAATCTATGGGCAAGTTAGAATGTTAGGATATAGGTTGGGAGGTAGCTTTGTTAATAAAATTATAATAGTTTTATAAGATTATAAAAGTTATAAGATTATAAGATTGATAAATAGAAAAGATGAGGGAAATGTAGCAAAAAAATAGATGTACTTTTTTTTTTAAGTTAAAATAGATGTACGTTAGAATTATAATCTATATTTACTCACATAAACTATACTATTACATGTAATGAAATAAATCATTCTTAATGAGTATCATGAAAATATGCTGTTGTATAAGTGATAAAGAAAACATGCCGCTAACAAATATAACACATATAAAATATAAGGGAGTGACGTTTTATATTAACGTATATGTCAACTCTTTTTTTAAATCAATATGTGAACTCTTTAGGATAATTAATTTGCAGGAATTTTATTAATAGTTACCTTATTTAATTAAAATTATTTATGACCTTGTTTTTGGGAAATACATTGTATGGAGTCAAGATTTTGTCAAATTCAGAAGCAATCAGGTTAGGATAGAAGTTTGGAAATTAGCTTTAAGTATATTATAAGATAAAATTATTATATTAAAAAAAAATATTTGATAAAATTTTATTAGGAATTATATTATTATTGTTTTGATTTTTTAATTAAAATAAGAAAAAAATAATATTATTGATTTAAAATTATAATTTAAAATTTAATTAAATTAAAAATTTTAAAATATATGCGTTAAATTAGTATTCGTCAATAAAATGTCATGTATTGAATATTAATTTAACAATAAAAATTATAATTAAATTTATATTTAAAATAAATTTAAAATTAAAAATCTCGCTATTATCTATAATATAATTCGAACGAAAACTAAATTCTAATCGGTATATTGTATGAACACAAATCGCTATACAAGTGTAGTTATATATACACTACTAATATGTAGTTATCATGTGGACACGCAGCCCGAGGAAAATATTAATTTCTTCGTTAGAAACACCAAATCAGATTTGTCAATATGCATTGCTTAATTTTCGTAAAAAAAAAAATGCATTGCTTAATGTGTTATGTGGCACTAAGGCCAGAATTGTCTTCATGGTAGACTTAAATGTGTTTCAGCCATACTTGGGTCAAGTGTATTCGGCTGTTTATCACAGTCCAATTTAAAATAAATAAAATTTGAAGGCATAGTAGGAAGAAGAAGTAGGTGGTGGACTTCAGTGTCCATATATCCGATTGCTTTCGACGTAATAAAAAAGGATAGAAACTGTTGAGTTAGTTCGTTTCATCGGGCCAACAATTCAAAATGTTGTGGAAAGTTTAATAAATGTCAGAATTGAGTAGAAGGAGAAGAAAAATAATATAGGCAAAATGAAGTTTGAAAAGAAAAAGAATGAAAATTAATGAGTTATTTTAAAAAGAATTGATGCATAAACATTTTTAGAAGTGTTTAAAATGAATTTTAGGAGGTCCGGGCTGAAATTGGCCGTTGGAGATGAGTTCGGGTTTGATTCAGGTAATGGAGAGAAGAAGAAAAAGAACATTGTTGCAGGTTTAGACTCAAATGCACATCGTGAAGAAGTTGAGGATTTTGGTGTAGCTGCACTAAAAGTCAGGGACCCTGTCGGCTTTTCTGAAAGCTTGTCGACTGAGAATGCAATTGACAATTAGCGGAGCGATCGGCGATTAGTAGGAGCTTAAGCGACATACCAAAATGTTCAGGAAGACGTCAGCTACAATACCTCTACGAGCAATTCATCTACAATTCCCCAAAATCAAAACGCCCAATTTGAAGGTTAGGGTTTCCGTTTATGGCAATGCTACAGTAACTTAGAACTTTCCTTTTTAGTCTGCTGACAATCATCTATAAAGGCTGAATATGTTGCAGTCATCTTGGCAGCAAAGCAAGCAAAATAGATTAAGAAGATACTCACAAACATTATTGAGCTAAAGCAGAAAAGAGTCACTATTTATTGTGATTCTAGTGCAGCAATTTTCATGGCAGAGAACTCTGGTGATCACTTGAGAACAAAGCACATGTTTGTGAAATATCACTATATCAAAGATTTTGTGGAAAAGGGAGAAGTTAAAATGGCCTTTTGCAGAACAGATTTCCAGCTTGCAGATATATTCACCAAAACTTTGCCAAAGTGGAGGTTTGAAACATTGAAGAAGATGATAGGAATGTTGGCCCCTCTCAACAAAAGAGGAGTTGTTGAATGAAAGTCTAATGAATGTCAGGATTAAACAAAAGGGGAAGAAGAAAAATAATATAGTCAAAGTGAAGTTTGGAAAGAGAAAGAATGAAAATCAAAGAGTTATTTTAGGAAGAATTGCTGCAAAAATATTCTTAGAAGTGTTTAAAATGAATTTCAGGCAGTCTGGGCTGAAACTGGCCGTCGGAGATGGGCTCAGGTTCGATTCAGGCAATGGAGAGAAGAAGAATAATATTTTTGCAGGTTTTGACTCAAATGATCGTGAAGAAGTTGAGGATCTTTGTATAGTTGCACAAAAAGTTAGGGACCCTTTTGGCTTTTCTGAAAGCTTGTTGACTGAAAATGCAATTGACAATTGGCAGAGTGATCATCAAGTAGTCGGAGCTCAGGCGACATGCCAAAATGTTCAGGAAGACATCGGCTACAATACCTCTACGAGCAATTCATTTACTATTTTCGAGAATCAAAACACCCTATTTGAAGGTGAGGGTTTCTGTTTATGGCAATGCTACAGTAACTTAGAACTTTCCTTTTTAGTTTATCGTAGAATAAAATTAGGGTTTAGTAGTTCTTTTGATGTAGTTGATCAAAACAATCGATTCAAAGCTCTAGATTCATTATAATAGATGCTGCGAATCGAATGGTTAAGTCAATTTCATCAATTACATAATAATGAATAATCTACAAGCTCGATCAGCTGTGTTCTTGAGTTTACTGCTAGAAATTTGAAATTTTCTATGCTGCATAGATTTCTTGTTCCTTTTAATTCAGTGAAGCTATATTAAGCATTTAGAAGTTGTAGAGGAGGTTTCTGCAAGTTTTCAACATGAGAAGAAGAGAATGACGATTGCCTTACTCTATTTTAGCTTGCATTTCAACAAGTCTAATAGTCATTTTAATTTGCAGTCCAGTTATTGAAGAAGTGAAGATATAGAATCATTTGTTAGAGTATTTAGAAACTTTCTGCAATGGTAGACATCACTGATCATGTCTGAGACAACAGTCAACTCCAAAATGAATATTTTGAAGTATTTTGAAGATTGATCTGCAGATTTCGAAGAAGAATAAATTTTTACACCTACAAGTTACCATTTTACTCAACTGAATGATTAAAAACTTTGAGAATGAGTAGTGGCTAAGAAAACCGAGTGAAATCAAGCTATGTGGCATTTTATCAGCAAAGTGCTCCCAAAAGCAAATTCTACTTTTTCCAGTTTTTACAAGTCAGCATTCTCTTTTTCAGTAATTTGTAATTCCAATTTTTATGACGTCTAGGTTTATGTTGGACTGCTACATAAAGTCCTTAAGTTGCAAACTTTACTCTTCATGAGCTTTGAATGAAATCGAAAAGAGAAATTGAAAGTTCATCATCTTTTTTTTCAGGTTTAAATTCCTTTCCGCATTGGTACTATTAGGAACAATTAAAATTGATCCAACCTTAGTTTTTTCTAGGATTTCCAACCCCCAAACCGTGTGAGGAAACTCCTATTAAATATTTCAATTATCAAATTTATGTTATGGAGACAGTGATCATCGATTCCTTCCTTGTAGAATAGATTCCTTTAACTGCAAGTTATTAATTTTGTTTGTTTTTATTTGGATAGAATTTTGGTGCCGTCCTTCTTGCTGTGAGATCGATTCCACTCTATCTATCAAAAATTTATCTCAGTTTTGTACGTTTATTCATATCCTAGCCTATAAAAAAAAAAAGCTTAATTTTATGCATATCTAACACAATATTCTCTAACGTAAGTTATGTAATTTCATATTACAAATATAGGGATAAATTGTATGGAGAACGTGACGTGAGTCAAGTCATAAAAAGATTTATAAACCAACGAGTTCCTCTTAGATTAAAATTAGGAGTCCACAACTTATATAGTAGAGCAGGAAAAAGAGAATAAAGATTATGGCACAAACCGCTTTGGTCGTCAGGAATAATAAATAAGCATAGAAGCAGTGGACTTTGCAGTAGAGTACACAACTTTGTCTTTCTTCTTTCCCGAAAGAAAGAATGAAAGCAAGAAACATAATAATTAAAAAAAAAATAAAAAGAAGAAGAAAGAAAAAGCAGAAAATATCATTACGATCTCATTAGTAAAGAAGCTGATCAGAATTAACTAATTCATCCTCATGATTAGATTGGCAATCTTGGGATTGCAATTTTTAACTGCTTTTTGTTTCTTCTTTTTTTCCTAAATGTTCAAAAACACTTTCTTCATCTGTCTTCCGGGTGCAATGGGAAAAGCTCAAGAGTTCCATCATCTCCTGCTTCTTCTCGTGATCTACTTTCTTCTTCATTAGCATTAGTACTTCTAAAGCTATCAAATGCCCAGTTCCTGCATTTCCGTTTATGCGGACTATCCTCCACCACTTCCTCCTACATAAAATGTCAAATTTTCATATGCTAGTTAGTTGGAAATGAAGGCAGTCCATTTAATTTTAGTAAATTTTGTAAGGAACCCAGTTTTTGTTAGGTCCATAAACTTCTCTTCGCCCACTTTTTTTTTTTTTTTTGATAAAGGACATAATTTGATAGGAGGACATATATCCAAACATGACTGCAATGTGCAATGCATAGACTAAACGAACTTATAGATGAACGTCTAGGAAAAAGATTGTCCAAATGTGAATACTAAAATGTATGTTAGGCTTATATATGTATGTATGTAAAAGATTCACACAGCCATATGATTTTTGCCATTGTTTGTAGGGCAAGGGAGTTTTAGTCAACAGCATGTGTTCATCTATACACTATAAAATTTTAATAGTATCTTCCCACTATCAAAAAGAAAAAGAAAAAAAAAATCATTTAGAAGATTGTATTTACCCTGTTAGTCTCTAAAGAGATGGTGATGGATGTAATAGTTGGAGATGGTGGAGTGTTGGAATCAGAGTGGGTGAGACTTAATCTGCTTCGCTTTTGCTTTTGCCTCTCGCGAGCTTTGTGGTTTTGGAACCAATAGAAAACGTTCTTGCCTTCGATCTTGCCATATTTCCTTAATTGTGCCGTAATTTGCTCAATCTGCTGTGCATTTGGGGTTCTCATTCCCCCTCTGTACAGCATCTCCAATATTCCTATCTGTTCTTGTGTAGGGTTCCACCTTGTGCCACCCGGGTGGGTTTCCAACTGCATGATCTTAATTTAGTAATCATTTGGAACATACATCATTTAATCTATAAAATATTATACTCTATATAGGGTTAATATTATATTATTGTATAGTATAAAATATTACTATCTCTATATAAAAATATATGATGTTTTAGATTATTAGATTTCATTCATATGGATATGTATTTTGTCAATGAACTTCACTAAATACATATTTATATGAATGAATTTAAAATTTTAAAATATTGTTATATAGACGTAATTCATGCATAGATTTGTAGGTTCATCATTATTGATGAAAGTCTCTTTATAATCACACATATATGTGTATATATGTATATAATGGCAGTATAGCTTCTATTATAAGTTATAATGTCATCACCTGAGCCTTGTCGAGAGCGGAGGAGCAGTGCTTAGGAGGGCCAGAATCAGGTCTTATGAAGCTCTTAAGATCAAAAGCGTCCGAGTTGTTGGAAGAGAGCTTAGGGGCGAGAGGTCGTAAACGTTTGCAGCTAAGTGTGAGTCCGGACCCTTCATTGAGCTGCTCCCAGTCCCAGCAGCTAAGACCATGTGCTAATTGATGAACTTTCATGCTTATCACCGTGGAGGACTGAATGATAGTGAGTGGTAATTATATATAAGAAGATATATAGCAACTAAATTAGAAATAAAGGAGGGAGAATTGCTTAAAGTTCAAAAAAGAAAGTGGGATATGAGGTGGTGCTTAGAGGAACCAAAGACCAAATGATGAGGTGAGGTTGACTTAGTGATCTCCTTTACTAAAAAATAATAATAAAGAGACGCAACACAACAAAGATAGTGAAAGTGAGATAAAGTTAATCCTCGTTATTCTCTCTGAATTAAATTAGATTTAAATATTTAAATTTAGTTTGATTATTATAAATAATAATTTGATGAATATAATTTTAATAAGTATTAACATATATTTGATCGAATTTTTTGATGGATTTATCAGTTGTTTTGTCTAAAAATTTATTCAAATATATTATATATATTGTAGATGAATGTGGTATAATTATTTGTAGAATTTTACCATTATGAGTTTAAATAAATTTTTGAATATAAATAAGATATAAAATATGTATAAATTAAGAAAGTGGATCGATAAGAAATAAAATAAAATAAATATTTTTTATCATCTTAAATTTATTAAATTTATATATATTTTGAAATAAAAAAATTATATTTAAATTTATATCTAATTTAAGATCGAAAGAATATATGTGTTGAATCGGTGAAATTTGAAAAGGAACAAAATCAGTCAATAGAGAGAGAAATTATGATCACCCTGCATGACCAATGAACGAATTGTGTGTGCATATGCGTGTGGGTTGGCCAGTCTAATCGGACGTATTTATTTTTCTTGCTTTCATGATAAGGTTTTTTTGCTTTTCGGTGCCCAAAAACTTTATTTCTATAAAGCTATAAGGAAGAAGAATGTTAAAGATTCAATGCCATATCCCAAAACATGAAAAAATAGAAACTACAACTCTTTGCTTTCCTAGATACACATAAAATTAATTGAAAGCCGTCGCCTTCAAGTGGTAGAGAACAATGTTGACTTACAAATTTGTAATACTTTTGATTATCAAATGTGTGTATATATCCTTTATCTCCTTCGGGAACATGTAGCTCCAATTTCCCAAATAGTGCTCTTATATATATATATATGTATATTAATATATGTATACTTCTTTCTTTCTTACTTTCATTTTTGATACTGAATATCTTGATTGAAAACTACACATACAACTTTAATGAGAAAGTGATTTCGTAAACATGATGGTCCTAAAAACATTATAATAAGTGAATATTCTAGCAAGTGTATTTTTAGGTGTGTGCGTGTGTGAATCATGACAATGTTCCATTTAATATGATGAGGTTTGAACAAAAATTGGAGACCGACGAATGTTTTTGATAAACATGGCACATGTGTGTGTGGTTGAGCAATATTGTTCTATAATGAAGTTGTGTCACTTTATTGAATTGAGTAAGGCAACACATATCATTTTTATTCCAAATGTTACTACTACTTATGTGGCTTACCTAGCTAGTATTCTTAGCTTTATGGTTAAAGTGTCGATTACAAATTTAACGGCGTTGAATAATGCAAATAGATGTGTTACTTCGGTTCAGAGTATTAACAAGTTTCAATGTTAGTGGAGTCAAATCCTGAGGGAAATATTTCACTATTGATCAAATCTTAACAAGCTAGTCCAGGTTTTTCTAAAGCAACTTCCCAATACAGCACTAATAGGAAATTACTTTTATATTAGTGATCTACTATTTAAAGTCTACCAACTGAGATAGGACATTGAATCCTATTTTCAACATAAGTCAGCTCTTGTTAACTAAAATTTAAAAAGTTAACGATTCAGAGTCAAGTCACTTCTTTTTTTCTTTCTTTTTTTTTTTCTTCTCTTTTTTAAATATCAAAATATTCATCGTATTTCTAAATGTGCTTATAGATGGGGATAATTAATCTTTCACTTTCATTTTATATGAGGTAACGAATGGACAAGATATTACTTTCTCTCTTGCAATGTTTGAAAATACAATTCTGAAAGAAAAAAAAAAATGGAATCCTACTAATAGTGTCTATTTATATTTAAGTCAGTTTCCTTCAAAAGAGTCAGCAAACTATCATTAAAAAAAATAAAAAAAAATAAAAAATATAAAAAACTATTGTATGATAACTCGAGTAAGTGTTCGACGTTGTTAGTGTAAGACTGCCCGTGAAACAGTAAAAATGTCTCCTTTGAAAACTGCTTGAATACTAATTATATATAAATTATTCAATATTCCCCCCTTCTCACAATACAACTGTTTTTATTTTTTATTTTTTTTGGCATGATAATTAATGAGGTGTATTGAGTATTTTTGTCAAAAAAAATATTTTTCAAATTATATATGATATTTTATTTTATTTAAAAAAGTTTTAAAAAATACTTTTTTAATAAATATACCATCAATACATCTTATTAATTATAATATGCCAAAAAAAACATGTATTAAAATATATAACATGCAGAACATTAAGCTTTATGGAAAATGCAAATATATTGAAAATATATTGGAGGCACGTACAATTGGAGCGCTTTCCTAATAGGACGTGTGTTGTCCCAAATAGGCAACTCGATAGGGAAACTGAATTGAGAGATTAAAAGTTCCAGCTAAATGAGTGACATAAGTAACACAAAATTTACAAATCCAGAATTTTAATTAATGTCACAAATGAGAATAACAAAAATATATCTATATGAACATAATGAAGATGATTTAATTTATGAAATAGACTATGTGAAGCAACTTGTGAAGATGATCAACACAATCTAATAGCACAGTTAATTATATAGTAAGAGAAACAAACTCAAGGATTTAAACACCCCTACCATGGATGTCTTCTATAATTAGTTGGCAAGTAAATGGAGAAATTTAGATTATTAAAAAGAACAAAAAAGCATAGTTAACGTAATGAGTGAATAATATTTGCATAAAAAAAAAAAAAACCGTAATGAGTGAATAATATTTCTTGACAAAATTAGTAATTGAGAAATGATAAGGGTGACCTATCCATGCATAATTAATAGCAAAAACAAAAATAAGTTGATCGATCAGTCTTACAAGTTGGTTTCATCTTGATCGAATAACACTGGCCAGGTGTCATTCTAGCTTGACGAAAATGCGTGGAGTAATGATATCATTGTTGACATCTTTAAAGATTATCAACTCAAACGTAAAGCCATCTGTTTTTGGCCTCAT